>NW_027185793.1:15248561-15262128 GCF_028583685.1 Petaurus breviceps papuanus | reverse complement strand
CTCTCTCTCTCTCTCTCTCTCTCTCTCTATCCCTCTCTCTCTCTCTCATCTGTCTCTCTCTCTGGCTGGAGCATTCTCTGCCTTCCATTTCCTCCAGCACTGTAAAAACTCATCCTTACATGCCTCTTTTATGTGAGAAATTTTTTTTCATTCTTCCTTTCCCTTTCCCTTTCTTCCAGTGTATCCCTCTTTCTTACCACTTCATTTTTATTTTGAGATTATCTCAACATAGTCAATTCACCCTCATGCTCTCAGTCTATGTAGACTTCTTCTAAGTGTTCAAGTAATGATAAAATTCTTGTAACTTACATGAATCTTCTTCCCATATAGGAATGTAAACATGTTCACATTTTATTAAGTCACCTATGCTTTCTCTTTCATGTTGACCTTTTTATGCTTCTCTTGTGTCTTGTATTTGAATGTCAAATTGTACTGGGTGCTCTTGTCTTTTCATCAGGAACACTTGAAAATTTCCTGTTTCATTAAATGTCAATTTACTGCCCCAAATGGATTATACTCAGTTTTTCTTAACAAATTACTCTTTATTGTATTACTAGCTCCTTTAACTTCTAGAATAAAATAGTCCAAGGCCTCCACTCTTTAAACATAGAAGCTGCCAAATCTTGTGAGATTTCTATAATATTTGAATGGTTTCTTTCTGGCTGCTTGTAGTATTTTCTCCTTGACCAGGGAGCTCTGGAATTTGGATATAATATTCCTAGGAGTTTCCATTTAGGAATCTCTTTCAGGAGGTAATCAGTGAATTCCTTCCATTTCTATATTGCCCTATTGTTCTAAGATATCTGGACAGTTTTCTTTATAATTTTTTAAAACTTAGTATTAGGTTCTTTTTTTTATCATGGATTTCAGTTAATTCAATAATTATTGAATTATGTGTCTTTGATCCATTTTCCTAGTAATTTTTTTCTGATGAGGTATTTCACATTTTCTTCTGTTTTTTTTTTCTTTCTTTTGATTTTGTTTTATTTATATCTCATTGTTTCTTGATATCTCATGGACTCATTAGCGTCCACTTGTCCAATTCTAATTTTGAATCAATTTTTTCTTCAGTAAAATTTTGCATCTCTTTTTCCATTTGGTCAATTCTGCTTTATCAGGAAATCTTTTCTTCAGTGAAATTTTGTACTTCTTTTACCATTTGGCCAATTCTGGTTTTATGATGTTATTTGTTTTAGAATTTTTTTATCCCTCTTTTACCAAACTGTTAATTCTCTTTTTATAATTTTATTTCTTTGTCCTCATTTTTTTTTCCCAATTTTCTTCCCCTGACACTCTGATTTTAAAAATCTTTTTTCTTTGCTCTTTCTTTAGGACTTTCAGGAATTTTTGTGGGCCTTGTGTCTACTTTGCATTTTTCTCTGAGACTTTGCTTGCAGCTATTGTTAAACATGGTGCTTTTTTAAGTTTGTACCTTAATCTTTGTCACCATAGTAGCTTTTTGTGGTCAGATGCTTTTAAAAAATTGTTTGTTCATTTTTCCAGCAGATATCTTGACTTTGAATTTTATGCTAAAGTTGGAATCTGCTCATGTCGGAGTAGGGGGTACTATTCTAAGCTTCAGAGTTTGTCATGCTTGTGTTTGCAGAAGCAATTCTGGGGTACTATTAATTTTCAGTGCTTCCAAAGTGGTGTAATCCATGGAAAGATGTGATCTAGAGAGTTGTATAATCACTACTCTTCTGGTCTACACTATGATATTGAGTTGGGAAGGACTCCTAAATGAACTCCCTCCTAAAAAATGTGCCCTGTAGTTTCCAATACTAGCTCTTTTTTCTTCTTCATTCATGGAATTACTACCAGATCTCCTTTTCTCTTGTGACCCCAAGTGCTCTGGAATGATCATCTAGTATTGCATATAGGCAATGGAGTTACAAAATAGTACCTGATCTTGTACCCAATGCCCAGATGAGGTTCTCTGTAATCTCTTTCTGCCAGTTTTCCATTCTTTAACTTGTCTAGACTGAGAGCTCCTGAAGTTACTGCAGCTGCTGTTGTCATAGTCTCTAAGGTTCACCACTGGTGTTTTTGCCATATTGCTCCAGGCCAGTCTCCTCCCTCATGTCACAGACCTCTCATGACTTCCTAGGTAGTCATGGGCTGGAAAAATGTCTTACCCCAAATTTTAGTTAGCTATATGCTCTAAAATTCAATTTGACACAGTATTTTAAAATTGTTTGGAGGAGAATGTTGAGGAAGTTCAGAAGAATTAATTCCAGTACTTCACCATTTTGGCTCTGCCTCTAAAAAAGACTCTTTTTGTTTGCCTCTATTAGTGTAATCATAAAATTTTGGTTTTATTTTCTTATTAATAGAGGGAATTATATTTATAGTTTTCCTAACATTGAAATGCCACTGTACATAAGGTGTAAATCCAGTCAGGTTATGGTGTATAATCTTTGTGTTTTGTTGTTTGCAAATATTTTATTTAAAATTTGTGCATCAATATTAACTAGGACTTACATTTTTACTTTGTTTTCTGTTTTTAATTCTCTCTGGTTTAAGTTTTGAGACCATATTTACACAATAGAAGCAATTTTATAGAATTCTATTTCCTATTTTAAAAAAATACTTTAAAAATATTAAAAACTTTTTAAAAAATACTGGGCTCAGACACTTATTACCCACCCAGAAACACCTGGCCATGTAACCTTGAGCAAGTTACTTCACCCCAATTGGTTAGGGGTGGCCAGGTGGCTCAGCAAGTAAGAGCACTGGCTCCAATGTTGGGATGATCTGGGGATCAAATTCAGACTCAGATACTTAGCACCACACCCAGAAATAACTGGCCATGTAAACTTGAGTAAGTTACTTAACCCCGATTGCTTTAAAAAAAAAAATAAAGAAGCTGTAGCACACACAATGACCACACCCTGATAAATCATTTCAGTAGACAGACTAAAACAGGCTGAGGGTAACCAAGGCATCTCAAATCCTTCTGTGAGTTAAGAGAGTATCTACCCCCAAGCATGTGAAGACTTCCCCTGGTGGTATGGGCGGATGAGAACAATTGGTTCCAACAGCCTTGCAGATGACTGAAGCAGGTTCTGTGGGCTGCCTAGAGTTTGTTTAGTCATTGAAAACATCAAAGTCATCCACTTCATCTCAAGTAATCATCACCAGTCACCTTGACTCTGTCCTTCCACTGGACTGTAATGACTCTGGAAGAGAGATTGAGGCCAACAACTCTATCTTACTTAAATCCAATTTATGCACAAATCAAAAGACATCACCATCTTAACATTTTTACCTATCTCAAAGCTCTCTGGCTATAAGTAAGTGACAGAGCATCAGGTGTGGATACACTGGGAGCTGTAGTAACATCTCTGAACACAGGCAGCCCTGTGGACCCTCTTATTGGAAGCAACAGTAGAATTCGGCAGCCCCCTGGGTGTCTGAGCAGCCATTTAAGGATTGCACTGCTAACCTGTGTGAGGAAGGAGCTAGAAAAGGTGTGAGGAAAGAGCTAGAAAAGTTTCCTTAAACATGTTCTGCTTCACCCCACCCTCATCTGTTTACTGTAGTAGGTGGAGATCCCACCCTGCAGTTGAAACACACAAAAAAAAATGCACAAAAATTTCTGCAAATATGATTCCACTCACCACTGGTATGTGTATACACTTCTGGACAACACAAAATCCAGTAGACCTAAAAATTAACAGTTGCAAGAGAACTCAGCAGGTATCACATCCAAATAGAAGCCCTGAATGAAATATGGCTGGCAAATAAAGGCCAGCTTGCTGAAGTCAAAGCTGCATACACATTTTTCTGGAGAGGAGGCCACAGTGAAAGGGAGTGTTGTGAAGCTGGGGTACATTTTACAATCAGAACTAGTCAACAAGCTTATATGCCTACTAAAAGGAGTGAATGACAAGCTTTAATAATGTAATTGCCAGGACAGCACCATACTACCATTATCAGTGCCTAATGCTCCCACTATGATGAACTCTGATGAGGTCAAACAAAAATTTTTATGAAGACCAGGATAATTTGCCAAAAGAGCACAAGCTTATAATTCTGAGTGACTTTATTGCTAGAGTAGGCTCAGACTACCAGTCATGGCAGGGAGTCCATGGAAGAAATAGAGTTGGAAACAGCAAAAACAATGGCCATTTACAATTGAAGACTTATGCATTTCACGACCTTCATCACCAACATTGTCTTTCATTTACCTAAACACAATAAAAGTTCATACATGCACCCTCTCTGTAAACATTGACATTTAATGGACTATGTCATTATAAGGAGAAGGGACAGATAGGATGTTAGAGTGACAAAGACAATGTGTGGCACAGAGATCCTGTTCATAGATCCATTCTCTCCAAGGTAAATATTTGCATTCAACAAAAGAAGTGGCACCAAGGCAAGATGAATACTCAAAGACAATGTCAACAGATTAGAGCACTTTTCTGAGCTGGAACAGTTAGTTACTGACTTAGAGGGAAAGTTGAGTCAACATACAATTGGCAACAGTGGAGCAGAAAAGGAGTGGGCAGCTTTCAGTGATCAGGTGTATAGCATAGCATTTGCTCACAAACATCAAGATTGGTTTAATGAAAATGATGGGGAAATTAAGGGGCTGCTAAATGAAAAATGAAAACTCCATAGGGTTTACCAGTAGGATTGTTCATCTGTCTCTAAGAAGGTAGGATTGAACTCCATCAAAAGTAAAGTACAAACAAAGCTTAGAGATTTGCAGGATTCTTGGCTTAGTAAGAAGACAGATGAAATTCAGTTTTATGCTGATAATAATAATAATCCAAAACATTTTATGATGCCCTGAAGGATATTTATGGGTCAAAGGTCTCTCATGTATTTCAGCTACTCAGTACTGCTGGAGCCCCATTGATTAGAAATAAGAACATGATCTCGGAGAGAAAGGCAGATCACTTCAATAGTGTTCTCAGCAAACCATCATCAATCAACTCTGAAGTCATTGACTGCTTACCTCATGTTGAAGTCAGTCCCACTCTAGAAAAATTTCCAACTGAAGAACAGGTTTCAAATGCCATTAGGTTCCTCTCCTATGAAAAAGTTCCTGGTGCTGATTCTATTCCAACTGAGATTTGCAAGATGTGGGGTGGGGGAGGTGTGAAGGTGGTGAGGTCCACTGCTCCTACAGAAGCTGACTGAAATCTTCTGGGTTATATGCCAAGAGGCAGTTGACTTTCAGGAAATCAAGGATGCCTCCATTGCCCATCTATATAAAGGTAAAGGAACTAGATGATCCTGTGACAATCACAGGGGGTCTCTCTCTGTCTCAATCATTTCCAGCAAGTTCTTGCCAGAGTCCTCCTTAGCTGATCCTTCATCTGGAAAATTGTCATCTACTTGAGATTCAGTGAGGCTTCAGAAAGGGCTGAGGAATGGTTCTTATGGTGTTTCCTGCCCAGCAGCTCCAGAAGAAATACCAATAGCAGAACAGAGATCTTGTACACAATATTCATCAATCTGACCAAGGGCTTTAATACAGTCAATTGTGAGAGTTTATGGAAAATTATGTCAAAATTTGGTCGCCCAGAGAAGTTCATTAGAATTGTATATCAACTCCATGATGGCATGAATGCCCGGGTTCTGGATAATGGATGAAGCTCTTGAGTTTTCCCAGTCACCAATAGAGTGAAACAAGGCTATTTGTTTGCTTCCATGCTTTTTACCATGATGTTTTCAGCAATGTTGTCAGACACCTTCAATGAGGATGAACACAGGATCAAGTCAGATATCACACTGATGGTGCATTATTTAAATTCAAAAGGCCACAATCCAAGACAAAATGGAGGTAGAGTTGGTGCATGATCTTTTCTTCACAGATGATTGTGCACTCAATGTAGCCTTTGAAGCTGCTATTTGTGCTAATTTTGGTCTAACAAACACCAAGAATGCAGGTGCTCCTTCAGCCGGCACCACACCATCCATATATATTGGTTACAGCAAGTGGTGAAGTTTTGAATGCTATGCATAACTTCACTTACCTTGGCAGCATACTTTCTATGGATGTACACATTGATAATAAGGTTGATGCATGCATAGCCAGAACTAGTTCAGTTTGGGAAGTTCCAATGAAAAGTGTCAGAGAGCCTACTAAACTGAAAGTCTACAGAGCCTTTGTACTAATCTCATTTTTGTATGCCTGTGAAACCTGGACAGTATACCAGTGACATGTCAATAAACTGAATTGCTTCCATTTGAATTGTCTTAATAAGATTCTGACAATTACTTGACAGGATATTGTACTCAACACTGAGGTTCATTCTTGAACTAAACTGCCAAGCATTCAAAATGTACTGCAGGCAGCACAATTCCAATGGGCTGACCATGTTGTTCAATTGCTAAATGTACACTTGCCTAAAAGACTATTTTACAGAGAACTCACGCAAGGCAAGTGATCACATAGTGGTCAGAAGAAGCAATGCAATGACACTTTCAAAGACCCTCTGAAGAACTTTGGAATTGATTGCATGACATGGTCAACTCTGGCATAGAACCAAGCAGCACCCTCATCAACAAAGGTGCTGTGCTTCATGAGCAAATCAGAATCGAAGTAACTCAAACAAAATGCAAGATGCACAAATTTAGAGAATCCGCTCTAAAAGTTCACATAGACTATTTGTGCCTGACCTGTGGTAGAGCATTCTGAGCTTGTATTAGTCCAGTCACCAACAGTCAGACATGCTGTAATTTGATATTAACATAGTGATATCATTTTGGTCCTCTTTGAGAATAAAAGACAACTACCAACTTGAATTCTTGAATACCAACTAACTTCTTAGAGCATTTTCTCTTTGACCTGGAAGCTCTAGATTTTTACTATAATATTTATTGATGTTTTCATTATGGGATCTCTTTTAGGAAATGATAGTTGGATTTGTTCAATTTCTACTTCCCGTCTGATTCTAAAAGTTTGGGGCATTTTAGAAATTATTTCTTGACATATATCGTCAAGTCTCTTTTTTTGGTCATGGCATTGTAGTCCAATGAGTATTAAAGTATCTTTCTTCAGATAGTTATTTTTACTGTGAGATACCTCCTATTCTATTTTTTCAGGCTTTTGATGGAAACAACATTTAAATTCATATTTCTTGATATAGGGGTGGCTAGGTGGTGCAGTGAATAGAGCACCAGCCCTGAAGTCAGGAGGACCTGAGTTCAAATCCGAACTCAGACACTTAACACAAAAACTAGCCATGTGACCTTGGGCAAGTCACTTAAACCCAATTGCCCTCCAAAAAGCAAAAAAAAAAGTTATTTATTGATATTTCAGAGTCATTTGCTTATATTTAGTTGATTCTAATTTTTAGGGAGTTTTTCATTTCGGTTTTGTGCCTCTTGTTCCCATTTGTTCTTATATTTCATATTTTTCTTACATGGCTCTCACTTAAAATCCTTTTTAGCCCTTCTTTCAATTCTTGCTTTAACTCCTTCAGGAGTTCTAGTTGGAAATGAATCCTAGTTACATTTTTTGAGGTTCTTCTTAGGAATATTTTGGAGTCCTTCCCTTCCAAGTGTGTGTCTTGAGCTTCCCTCTTCATTACAGATTTTTTTTTAGTTTGATTTGGTTTTGGTTTTGGGTTTTTTCTCATTCTTCCAGCCCACTTTCTGACTTAGGAATTAATATTAGGACTGGGCTCTGACTACTTCTTGAAGGAATATTTGACCTGAACTTCTGGCATCTTACATAATTCTACTGCTTTCAAGCCTGAGGCTAGGGGCCTGCAAACTTTTAATGCTCCCAGTGATGTGATCCTGGCTTAAGTCTTCTCATTTCTCTCCTAGTCTGAGTTTTGCAAGTGTCTGACTTAGATTCAGGGCTGTTGGCTTGTCCCTATTTGGCAGTTTCAATAGACTGCTACTGGACTCAGCCAGTATTGGCTTTTTAAAATTCTGAGTCTGAGTTAAAAAACTGAGGGTTACTGAACTTCCGACTCTTATTTGCTCTGAGTCTTCTGCCTGGCTCATTCCACTGCAGAATTCCAACATAGACCATAGGCTAAAACAAGTCTCAGCTTTGCTCCTCATGTCAGAGAGATAACTTCTGTTTTCTTTTGGAATTTGTTCTTTGCCCACTACACAGCTAGGGTATTAGTAGTAGCTGTTTCTCTGGGATAGCTCTTGTTTGCCCTGGATCTTTTACTGAGTATCTTTCACTTTAATTCAGCATGAAGCTACAGAGATGCCAGAAGGCACCCATTTCTGAATCCTGCACTAATTTGGGGGATTCTCTGGGTTCTCTTCTTACACAGATGCTTCATGTTCTGTTGCCCAGTCTTGGCTTTCTTTTTGTCCCAAAGTTCTGGAATGCTCCATGTGGCACTCTCCTGTTCATGCTCCATTCCCATTATCTGCACACCTCTCTGTCTCCTTAAGCCACCATTGGCTTGGGAAAAAAATGACTCATTTTCACTCTTTTTCCTTAGATTTCCCAATCAGAATTTGGTCTAGTGCATTTTCTAAATCCTTGTGGAGAAGGTTTGATAGACAAACTAAAATCTACTATCTTGATTCTACCTCTGGTCAGTTTTAAAAGTTTATATTCTAAACCCTGAACTATGAACTGTAGATCTCTTTCTGGAATTTCTAGTAAAGGGTCCCCGTGGATAAAAGATCTCAAGACATACGTGAATTTTTCCAATTAAATCAGAAATGGCTGCTGCTTACATGTGGCAATAGTTCTAAGAAAGGGGAAGCTCTGACTTTCTTGCTTTTTTATTTTTTTTTTTGTCTTTCTTCTAATATAGGTGGGGCAGAGTAGGAATTACGATGTTTGAAGCACAAGAGAGCAGTGGTAGAGGAAGCCTGTAGCAACTTTCCACATAGTACAGGTCTGCAATAGAATGGCAAAGTCAGGCCTCAGTAGTGGCAAGTAGCAGTACTCAGACCTGTGAGAACACTGACTCAACTCAAGGTTACAGGAGCTCCAGCCCAAGTAATGGTGATTGTCCTGCCCTGGGAAAGGATGTAACAGCTATCCTGACAGATACTAGGCCCCAAGAAGAGAAATGAGCAGGCAAAAGAAACAGAGATTGTCTTTAGTGGAAACAAACAGAAGTGTTCACAGGGGCAGGTCTCAGTGGAAGAGGACAACAGTAGGCATACACAAAGGCCTCTGTGGCAGCCGAGGGCAAAGAGGCTCCAAGTGGCAGTGGCAGTGCCAGTGGCAAAAGAATGAGAACTAGAAGGTGCAGTTGCAAAAGACAGATTCATTGTAACTCATTTCTTAATGAAATGTAAAATTCAGTTTCTTCTTGGACTACTTCTTGTGAAGTTTCTTCCTGTTATTAACCTCAAATTTCAAAAGAAAAGACATTGTCCCCAGGTGTATCATGGAACAGCTAGATCCAGATTTAATGCAAATAACTGATTTCCCTGAAATGATCAACTTATTTAAATTCACATGACATATATCTATCAGACTGGAACAATTGACCATATTTTACATAATTATAACTTCAAATAGTGTGAATTAATCACATAAGGGAGGTCTTTTAGGGAGGCAATCATCCCATTTAGCCAAGAGTTATGTTTAGTTTCACCATTATTCAATTTGAATAAAAAGGTCTAGCCTTTATTCTTTCTGCTCTCGAAGAGAAAAGTATGGAAATGGCTTTAGGATGGAGAAATATTATTTCCTAATATTTCTGTAGAAATTTAAAAGTTTTAAAATGTTTCCCTGCAGGCTGGCTAGGTGGCGCAGTGAGCAAAGCACCCACCCTGAAGTCGGGATGACCCGAGTTCAATTCTGACCTTGGACACTCAACACCCACACAAAAACACTAGCCTTGTAACATTGGGCAAGTTACTTAACCCCAATTGCCCTCCAAAAGGCAAAGAAAAAAAAATTAAAATGTTTCCCTGTGAGCATGTCTAAATTAAAAAAAAAAATTCATCTGTAAGATAATATATCTTTAATTTTGATTATTTTTTGTTATTTAATATTTAATTTCCCCCCAATTTCATGTAAAACCAATTTTAACATTCTTTTTTTCAAATATGAGTTCCAAATTCTCTCACTTCCTTGCCTTCCCATTGAGAAAGCAAGCAATTTAATATAGGTTATACATGTGTAGTCATGCAAAACACAGTTCCACGTTAATCACTGTTAAAGAAAACAGACCAAAAATCCAAAAAAAAATTAATAAAATAAAGAAAAAGTATCTTTGATCTGCATTCAGGCTTTACCAATCTTTTTGCTGGAGATGGAAAGCATCTTTCATCATAAGGCCTACAGGACTGTCTTAGATCATAGTATTTGCTAAGAATATCAAAGTTATTCATAGTAGATCATCCTATAAAATTGCTGTTACTGAGTACAGTTTCTCCTGGTTCACTTATTTCAGTTTGCATCAGTTCATGTAAGTCTTTCCATGTTTTTCTGAGAGCATCCTGTTCATCATTTCCTAAAGCAAAATTTTATTCCATCACAATTATATAACACAACATGTTTGGCCATTCCCCAATTGATGGACTCCCCTCAATTTCTAATTCTTTGACACCAATAAAAGAGCTTTCATAAATATTTCTACACATAGGTCATTTTCCTTTTTTGTTTTCTTATCTCTTTGTGATACAGACCTAGTTGTGGTATTGTATTATCAAAGGGTATGCATGGTTTTATAGCACTTTGGGCATAGTTCTTAATTGCTCTCTTAAATTGCTGAATCATTATACAACTTCACCAATAGTACATTAATGTTTTAATTTTCTCACATTCCTTCAAACATTTGTCATTTTCCTTTTATGTCATATTAGTAAACGTGACAGGTATGAGGTAATATCTCAGAGTAGTTTAATTTGCATTTTTCTCATCAAGAGTGATTTAGATCATTTTCTATATGACTATAGGTAGCTTTGATTACTTTGTCTTAAAACTTCGTGTTCACATCCATTGCAGCCCAGAGTGACTTATTCTACACAAATGAAAAAAGATGCATGTTCAATAATGAAGAATCATTTGCAGCATTCTTATAAAGAAAAACAATTCTGAAGTGATTATTTGATTCCCAAATGCCCCAGAAAACAGAAGTACAGGAGTAGTGAATGAATGCAATAGCTAAGAACAGCAACAGCAACAGTGACAGCAAAGAAACTACTAAAAGACTTCTTTCTAAATATACACAAAGATACTGTGTTGAAAATGGAAGTAAGAGTGAAGAGTCAGGCCTCAGACATTACTGACAGAATATGATAACATTCGGTCTACAGGTGAATCACTGCTTTTGGTGGGACTACAATACTGCATAGGGAGGAAAAGTGACTTCATAGGGAAGAAAAGTGACTGCATAGGGAGGAGGAGAGCAAGAAAATGGATTGGTGTAATGTGGATGGTAGATTAAAGGGTTAGCAGTGAGGAGAAGGTGACTTTTTCTCAGGAAGAAAAGAGTCTACTGCAAAGTCAGTGAAGAGGAGGGGGAAGGAAATTTGAAGAGTGGAGAAGAGGAAGGCCTTATTTTGTTACTGGGAGGGAATTCCTCTGGTAAAGACTCTTATGGGGGAAGACAGATGTTCTGTGAAAGGAAATGAACTTTGTGCTGGGTGTGGTCTAGGGAATTTGGTACTTGAAAACATCACTTCTCCCATGAGAAGGGAGAAAGGTAGATATCCATAGTCATGGAGAGGTAATGACACAAATGGAGAAAAGAAGATGACCAAAGGAAAGGTATAGATCAGTGGTGGGCTGTATAATAAGTGATGTAATGTTTGGAGGGTGGCATCTCTTCACAAGGCATTGCCTTCTCTGTTTCTTACAAGAATAAAAATTTTCTTAGAGGGAGGTACAATAGAAAAGGAGAATCTATGGGGCGAGCCCTGAAATTTGTGGAAGAAACTGTCAAAAGGTAAAAACTGAGAAATGATACCCTCAAAGTAATGATTCCATGAGGAAAACCAGAGAATATTAAGAGATTAGATAATTATAAGGGCCACAAACCAGAGAATGAGAATATAGAATAGACAGAAAGGATAGACAATAAAAAGAGCTCAGAAATGAAATTTAAGAAAATATTGAATTGGATTTTTTGTAATCCACTTGCCTAATGGAGAAGAAAATAAAAATGAGAAAGAATTAAATAACCAAATAAGAGCAGGAAAGAAAATGGAATCAATAAGCAAAAACACAAAAGGAAAGAGGTTAAGTAATGAGAAGAAGGGACTAACACTATTAGAACCATTAGAAATAGGGCCACATTAAAAAAGGATTAGTTAAAGTATCTGAAGGAACATAGTGTTGTATTTATTGTAAAAGAGGGGAATAAATCACAACTCAAAAATAATTAAAGATAAATGGAGGAAAATATAAACCTGATTCTCATAATTTTAAAATGTGGATGGATTAAACAATTTAATGCAATGGGGGAAGGGGAGGAGTGATAGATTGCATAAGAAAACAAAACCCTATAGTCTGGAGCTTCAAATTTATAAAACAAAGACATACACAAAATAAAACTAAATCAGGAACTGCATTCATGCTATCTGACAAAGTAAAAATAAACATAAAAAACAAAAGGGATAAACAAGGAAACTACATTATGCTGAAAGGAACCATAGATAACTAACTATGAATTCACTTGTGTATTCAATGTTCCTTACTATCCATATTAACATAGGAAACATTATATTAACTTCAAAAAGACAAAAATATTAACAATAATGACAGGAGATTTTAATATTACTCTCTAAGTTTTGCATAAGTCTAATAGAAAGGCAAACAATATATCCCATTACATTTTAATCTGGTTTGGGACACAATTCTGAATGTTGTAGGGTAGAAGCAGCCCAAAGACTTCATGTTTGACACCTGTACACTAAAAACATGTCAAACATTTAAAAAATAATCTTATTGCAACAAAAGCTTAAGCAAAATTATAGGATATTAAATTAATCCACATAAATCATCAATATTTCTATATATTACCAACAAAACCCAGCAGGACAAGTTAGAAAAACAAATTCTTATCAAAATAACTATAAAATGTTATAAAATATTTAGTAATCTTACAACACAAACTTTATATGAATGCAGATATGAAATACTCTTTATGAATTGAAAAACTTAAATAATTGGAGAATTCATAATTGCTTGTGAGTAAGCTTTGTCAATGTAATACTAATTGTAATACTATCTAAATTAATATTTGTTGCTATTAAATTTAATTAGAGTAATTAAATTACACATAGCCTTTCATCCAATAATATCACTTCAATTCTTCTTCCTGAAAGAAATTAAAGAAAGAAAAGATTCGCAAGTTTAAAATATTTAAAAAAAAATTTTTTGTAGCAACAAAGAACTGAGGGGCTACCTATCAATTAAGGAATAGGTAAACAAAGCATCAAAAATTCCAATAATGACATATTTGTTATATAAAGTGATGAAAGTTTCAGAATTATTTGGGAAGAATTTTGTTATATGATTGTAGCAGCAAGCACCCCAAGCACGTCCTCAGGGTTTGCTGCCCATACAGGTTCTTGGATCTGCTTTGTTAAAGGAAAGCAACTCAAAATGGGTTAACAAGCTTACTTTAATCAGTCAGACATATATCATTTACCTTGTTCAGGG
>NW_027185793.1:15240921-15248551 GCF_028583685.1 Petaurus breviceps papuanus | reverse complement strand
AAGCTTACTTTAATCAGTCAGACATATATCATTTACCTTGTTCAGGGGAAAATGGTCAGCACCCCAAACTTCAAAATATACAGACAGAATTATCAAGTCAGAGAAACAGATCAAGTAGACAGATTTCCAAACTGTCCAACCATTACATCCATACCAAATCAGCATCTGGGTTTTTCAAAGCCAGGGGACTCTCAACAACGGCTTCCCAGAATTCAGATCAAATCACAGAACACTTCTCAAAGTGAGTCCCAAAACAAAGCTACACATCAGGGCTTATATAGCCTTCTCCTGGCTCAGAAAATGTAACAACCTTATTGACTCACTGGCCAATCAAGAAGTATTTACTAAAAAACAAGCCTCCCACCCAAGACTTCAGGTGCACTTTAGCCTAGGGTCAGGGAATATCTTCCCAATTTGCATTTCCATTACAATGATTCAGAGTAAAGTGAGCAGAACCAGTAAATATACAACAGCAGCCATGTAAAGAACTATTCTCCTATGTGATTATAAAGGATTGATCCTGAAGTATGCTCTCCATTTCCTGACTCGTCATTTTGGGATGGTGGTTTCACAAGGATAATTAATTCCTTGAAGCAAGAAGAATAACAAAGAGGATTTTGATGATATGTAGAGGTCAGAATAAATTATAATAGTTCATTGCTGCCTAACAGCCATTTTGGTTCCACAAATCTGTTGAAGCAGTTCAAGTATAAAATGATATAAGCATCACAACCCCTATGTGGAACCGGACCCATCTGCACATATATATGATTATATCTAATCAGTCAAATTTTCATATATAGCATATGGATAAACAATACCCACAGAGACCTTGTACAACATAAAGATTAACCAAAGGAAGATAACAAGAGCTAAAGGACTCTTTCCAGAAAGATAGCTTACAGGTTCCAAGTTAAACTTATACTTCTTGGTCATAAGTCATATAAGGAGCACACAAAATACAGAAGTCTCATTTCAGGTCCTCATTTGATTTCCCACCACAAAGATATTTCCATATGGAAATAGCTTGGGCTTATGAACATTCATCAGGTAATAATATCTCATAGAAAGAGTACTATATATGAAGTCATAAAACTGAATTTTGAATCCAAGTTCTGTCATTAAGTATATGCATGATGCAAAATTTATCACTTTACTTCTGTGGTCCTCAATTTTTGCATCTTTAAAAGAGAAAGTTAAGATTAGAGGGCCTACCAAGGTCCCTTCTAGTTCCTGTGATACTGTATTTCAACCTAACACAGTATCTCATAAAATGGGTTTTAAAATATATCTTCTATGATGATTTTTGAGAATGCAGATAAAAGTGGATTATTTCCATTGTTATAATTTGAATTTAAACTAAATAACCTCCTATATGAGTTCACCTAGACAAATATTTTGAAGTCAAAACCTGAGATATTTTTTGCTGTGATTATTTGTCAAATATTGTTTCCTTGTCCCATTTTTATGAGACCTAGAAGTGGTATTACTGGGTCAAAGGGTATATACAGTTTTACAGCCCTTTGGGCATAGTTCCAAATTGCTCTCCAGAATAGTTGGATCAGTTCACCACTCCACCAACAATGTACTAGTGTTCCAATTTTCCCATATCTTCACCAACATTTATCATTTTCCAATTGTGCATACCCTTTGACCCAGCAACATTATTCTAGGTTTATATCCTACAGAGATCACAAAACTGGGAAACAGACCCACATGTCCAAAAATATTTATAGCAGCTCTTTTTGTGGTGGCCAAGAATTGGAAATTGAGAGGATTCCCATCAACTGGAGAATGACTGAATAAATTGTGGTACATGAACGTGATGGAATACTATTGTTCCATAAGAAATGATGAGGAGGCAGACTTCAGAAAAAGTTGAATGACCTGATGTTGAATGAAGTGAGCAGAACCAGGAGAACATTGTACACAGTAACAGCAACATTGTATGAATACTAACTTTGAGAGAATTACCTCTTAGCATTGCAAGGATCTAAGACAGCTCCAAAAAGTTCATGATGGAACATGCTATACACATCCAGAGAAAGAACTGTGCAGTCTGAATGCAGATCAAAGCATACTATTTGCTCTCTCTTTCTCTCTCTCTCTCTTTTCTTCTTTCTTATGGCTCTTCCCATTAGTTATAATTATTTTTGTTACAATATTACTAACATGAAAATATGCTTAATATGAATGTATATGTACTGTCTATATCAGATTGCATGCCATCTTGGGGTGGAAGGAGGGGATGGAGGGGAAGAAAATTTGGAACTCAAAATCTTGTGGAAGTAAATGTTGAAAGCTGAAAATAAATAATTTTTTTAAAATTATGTTCCCTATTCTGTGATACAACCTATTCTGCACTAGGAGAAACAAATGCAATGATTAAGGAACTCTACACCATATGTAGAGGAGAATTTTTAAAGTGTTTCTCTTAAACTCAAAAAAAGTCAGGAAAACAGTAAATAGGCACAACCATACACAAGAACACAACCAAAAATCACAGCTTGAGGGGAAAACAGTAACTTGTAGTAGATTCCTTGGAGCCTGGATCACCATGATATAAACTGAAGTAGGTGAAATAAACCTAATAACCATAGCCTCATCATCAATAGCAATGAGATAACAAATGTAAGGACCCCTTTCTTCCTTGAGACATGAAAAAAAAGATAATTGTTGTAAACCAGTCCAATATATTACAATTTTATTATCTCTGTGCATAGTTTAAATTCCTGGTATGTTTATTCTTATTTACTGTCATCTCCTTTTATCATCAAAAGTAACATTGTAGAAATAATACATTGATATTTGATATTTGTCCTTCACTAACAACATTCATATCAGCCAAACACAGTATACAAGTCAAACTGTAAGGAATTTTCCTGTCAATATTGTAAACTCACTTTGACATTTGACAATCAAGTACTGTCCTGTCTGCCTTGTATATCAACTATAGCCCCAGTGATTAAAAAATTAGAAATGTCTGTCATTTAAAAAAATGTTTGAAGCAAAATAGAACATAGTCTACTCTTAGAAAAATTAAGATATTGAGTCTTCAGAAATGACAATAGCAAAAATAAATTTTGATGGTAAATTCACCTTTACAAAAGTGATGAACCAAATTTAGCTCTTTCAGTAAAATCTAAAAAAATTCTGAATGACAAAATGGTTTTGAAAGGGATTTACTCATTATTACTGCTGCTATTATTCTCTGTCAAAAATACCTTGCCCAACTAAATAAACATAAAAGCAAATTATAATATTTCATATATTTTTTAAGAAAACATGAAATTACCTCTAGAAAAAAAAGAGACAGACCCATTTCCTAATCATTCACTAAAAGAGTTTTATGGAGGGAAGGTAGACTGCTACTTCTTATCCCCACCACCATTTTGGATCACTCTCTTTCATGTCCAGTGAAGTATAGAATCTATGTTTAAAATAATAAGTAGGTTCATGTAGATAGTAAGATAGTGAATTATTGTTTTTCCTTCCAAAACTCTTTATTTCTCTTGACTCTCTAAAAAAGCAAAAGCATTATACACCACAACTAGAGCAATTAGAGCTGAATCCACAAGATGGAGAAGAGAGAAAACACTCTATGTGTTTTCTGGGGCAGAGCCAAGATGGCAGAGTAGAAGCACAAACTTGGCATGAGCTCCCACTCCAATCACTTCCAATACATGTAAAAGAATTAGTCTAAACAAACTTTAGAGCTAAAGAACCCACAAAGAATGAGAGAAACAAGTCTCCCACTGAAGACAGCCTGAGAGGTGGATAGGAAGGGTCTATCTCACTGAGCTGGGAGCCAAGCACAGGCCCCTGTGAGCCACCTGGTTCTGGCCCCAGCTGGCTCCAACCAGCAGCAGCCAGAGTAGACTTCAGGAGAGTGAATCACTAGCAGCTGTGGCAGTTTACAGACTTCTCAACTCATAAACACCAAAGACAAAGTAAAAGATCAGTGTGGAACTCTGTTGGAACAGAGGGGGATGGAAGAGCACAGTCTGACCCCTGCCCCCAGGGCAAGAAGTTGTAGAGATGTGGCAGCTGTGCAGCCCCACTACGTGGCTGCCTCAGGAGTTCCTGGCCTGCAGATAGTAGGGGAAGTAAGCAACCATTCAGAGGGCAATTGTTCTTGCTTTAATCTGCTTGTATCTGGATTATAATCTTGTGTGGTGGTCCTAGGCTGTGTGGTCAGTGAGCCAGACCTTGTGGTAGCTATAGAGAGGGTGCCCTCCTAATAGCTCTGGCAGCTGTGAAAATCCCAGTGATTTGCCACAAAATTCTCTCCATTCTGGAAGCAGAGTTCTACCATGGCAAAGAGCTCAAAAGTCAAGTAATTGGCTGGCAATATGAGGAAGCAAAAAACAGACTACAGAATCCTTTTTTGAGGGCAAAAAAAGATCAAGGCAAGCAGTGGGAGGAAGACAATGAAGTCAGAACTCCTGCATCAAAAGCTTCCAAGAAAACTATTAACTGGTTTCAGGCCATGGAGGAGCTCAAGAAGGATTTTGAAATTCAAGTAAGAGAAGTGGAGGAAAAATTGGGAAGAGAAATTAGAATGATGCAAGAAAATTATGAAAAACAAGTCAACAGTCTGCTAAAGGAGACCCAAAAATACACTGAAGAAAATAACACCTTAAAAAATAGACTAACTAAAATGACAAAAGAGGCCCAAAAAGCCAGTGGGGAGAAGAATGCCTTAAAAAGCCAAATTTTACAGATGGAAAAGGAATTTCAAAAACTCTCTGAAGAGAACAACTCTTTCAAAATTAGATTGGAGCAATTGGAAGCTAATAACTTTATGAGAAATCAAGATACTATTAAACAGATCCAAACAAATGAAAAAAAATAGAAAGCTATTTGAAATATCTCTTTGGAAAAACCACTGACCTGGAAAATAGATATAGGAGAGATAATTTTTAAATTATTGGACTACCTGAAAGTCATGATAAAAAAAAGAGCCTAGATACCATCTTTTAAGAAATTATCAAGCAAAATTGACCTCATATTCTAGAACAAAAGGGTAAAATGGAAATTGAAAGAATTCACTGATCACCTCTTGAAAAAGATCCCAAAAAGAAAACTCTTAAGAATATTTTAGCCAAATTCCAGAGTTCCCAGGTCAAGAAGAAAATACTGCAAGCAATCAGGAAGAAACAATTTGAGTATTGTGGAAACAAAATCAGGATAACACAAGACCTAGCAGCTTCTACATTAAGGGATCAAGGAACTTGGAATATGATATTCCAGAGGTCAAAGGAACAAGGACTTGTAATGGGAATGTAAATTTGAAGATTTTCCCTACCCCTAGGCTAAAGTGCACCTGGAGTCCGGGGTGGGAGGCTTGTTTTTCAGTAGATACTTCTTGATTGGCCAGTGAGTCAATAAGATTGTTACATTCTCTGAGCCAGGAGAAGGCTATATAAGCCCTGATGTGTAGCTTTGTTTGTGGAGCTCACTTTGAGAAGTGTTCTGTGATTTGATATGGATTCTGGGAAGCTGTTGTTGAGAGCCCCCCTCGGCTTTGAAAAACCCAGATGTTGAAACCCAGATGTTGATTTGGTATGGATGTAATGGTTGGACAGTTTGGAAAGCTGTCTACTTGATCTGTTTCTGTCTTGATAATTCTACCTGTATACTTTGAAGTTCAGGGTGATGACCTTTTCCCCCTGAACGAGGTAAACTATATATGTTTGACTGATTAAAGTAAGCTTCTTAACCCATTTTGAGTTGCTTTCCTTTGTCAAAGCAGATCCAAGAACCTGTTTTAGCACCAAACCCTGAGGACACTTGGGGTGCCTGCTGCTACAAAATTGCATCATGAACAGGATCTGCAGAGTAAAAGGAAAGTATGGGTACTGGGATAATTGTTTGTTTCCCAGTTGTGGTAGCTGTGACTCTGTGGAGCCATGGACCAGGAGAGAAGAATGGCCTGCGTGCGGACTTTGCTCAGCTGAGAACAGGAATGGTGAGCTGCCTGCACTGGGACCTGGGCAGAAGCCAGGAGCGGCTGCCACCTGCGGGAGTAGAAGGAACCCAGGAGTTCGGAATTCAGCCACAGGAAAAGATAAGAACTGAGCAGCTAAGCCACGGCACTGATTGTGTTTCTTTGCTACATCCCACAGTTTGGGACCCTGGAGGAGGATGGACTCGTGACTGTGGTGGGTGGGATGAAGTGCCTTGGACCCCCAAGGACCCCACCTTGTTGGTTTTGTTTCCCATCCCCCTCTCTATACTTGGAAGCAGGGGCTGGAGCTGTGTGAGGGGAAGGACACCTCCCCCCCTCCCCCCAAGAGAACTTTATTTGGACTCTTGTTTTGAATTGAGGTGATAATGCAAAGTACTTTGTGTTTGTTTAAGGCCCAGTGGCCACTTTGTTAACTTCAGTTATGTATCTTGCAAATGTGACCTATGATTGTTAATGCTAATTCAAAATTAATTAATATACATTTAATTATAATTAATGCTAATTCATAGCCTATGCTATGGGCATGAAAGATCTTGGGGCCGAATGTAATGGGAATGTAAATTTGAAGATCTTCCCTGCCCCTAGGCTAAAGTGCACTTGGAGCCTGGGGTGGGAGACTTGTTTTTCAGTAGATACTTCTTGATTGGCCAGTGAGTCAATAAGGTTGTTACATTCTCTGAGCCAGGAGAAGACTATATAAGCCCTGATGTGTAGCTTTGTTTTGGGGGCTCACTTTGAGAAGTGTTCTGTGATTTGATATGGATTCTGGGAAGCCATTGTTGAGAGCCCCCCTTGGCTTTGAAAAACCCAGATGTTGAAACCCAGATGTTTATTTGGTATGGATGTAATGGTTGGACAGTTTGGAAAGCTGTCTACTTGATCTGTTTCTGTCTTGATAATTCTGCCTGTATACTTTGAAGTTCAGGGTGCTGACCTTTTCCCCCTGAACAAGGTAAATGATATATGTTTGACTGGTTAAAGTAAGCTTCTTAACCCATTTTGAGTTGCTTTCCTTTATCAAAGCAGATCCAAGAACCTGATTTAGCAGCAAAACCTTAGGACGCTTGGGGTGCTTGCTGCTACAGGACTAAAGCCAAAAATCACCTATCCAGCAAAACTGAGTATAATGCTATGGGAAAAACAGGATAATTCAATGAAATAGAGGATTTTCAAGTATTCTTGATGAAAAAAAACAGAGCTGAACAGAAAATTTGACTTTCAACTACAAGAAGCAAGAGAAGTATGAGAAGGTAAAAAGGAAAAAAGAAACCAAGAGGAACTTACTAAAGTTAAACTATTTCTATTCCTATATGGAAAAACAATAATTATAACTCATAAGACTTTTCTCAGTATGAGGATAGTTGAAGGGAATATGTATATGTGTATATATATATATATGTGTGTGTGTGTGTGTGTGTGTGTGTGTGTGTATGTATGTATTATATACATATGTATAGGAGGGTATATGTGTATATAAATATATATGTGACTGTGGGCATATGTATGTTCATGTATATACTGACAGAGGGCACAGAATGAGTTGAATGTGAAGGGATGATATCTAAAAAATAAAATTAAGAGGTGAGAGAAGAATTTATTGGGAGAAGGAGAGAGAGAGAGAGAGAGAGAGAGAGAGAGAGAGAGAGAGAGAGAGAGAGG
>NW_027185793.1:15237115-15240821 GCF_028583685.1 Petaurus breviceps papuanus | reverse complement strand
AGAGAGAGAGAGAGAGAGAGAGAGAGAGAGAGAGAGAGATTAAGGTAAATTATGTCATATAAAAGAGGCAAGAAAAACTGTTATAATGGAGGGGAAGGGAAAGAAGGGGAAAGGGAATGGGTCAAGCTTATTATCATTGAATTTGGCTGAAGGAGGAAATAACATACACTCAGTTGGCTATCTTACCCTACAGGAAAATAGGGGGATAGGGGATAAGATAGGGGATTGTAATGCCAAGCAAAGGCAACTTCCCAGGTTCAAAATACCAGCATAGCCACTCTCCATTTTATTCAGTGACAAATTAAGAACAGAGAAAATAAAAACACAACATAATTCAAAATACAGCATTCACCAAGTGTAATTCAACCAAGTAACTACTCCATCCCTGGGCAATACATTCATTTAGTCAATCACAAAGTCCCTCTTCTCAAATGGAGATTAGTTTCCAATCATAAACAAAGTACATTCATTTGGTAAGTCACAGAGCACAAAAGAGTCAAAAGTTTCCCACCCCTGGATCACAACTGAAGAGGCCATCTACCCCAGAGTTACAACAAGCTTAAGTACAGCATTTAATACCCAAAGAGAGGTCTTTTCTTCATCTTGACCCAAGGCAAGTTATTAGCAATCTTTTTTCCTGGGGAGACAAAGTTTAGCAAGGCCACAAGATATATTACCAGTGTCCTCATTAATTCATTCTCTGTCTGCAGAACAGTCTCAGGACCCCTGAACCAACTGCAAGGTTCCAGGACCTTTGCAACAACAGCACTGTCCTTCAACAGTGGACACAATTTATTCTCTATCTGCAGAACAGTATCTGGACCCCTGAACCAAGGTTCCAGGACCTCTGCAACAACAGGACTGTCCTTCACCAGTGGATGAAGCTGGCAAAACAACATCAAAACAAAGTACCAGCATAACAGCCATGTCTCCTCAGTCCTTGGCAGCTCTGGGTGGCAGTCTCAAAAGTCCTGGGCAGTTCAAACTGGCCCTCAGCAATCCTCTCCATCTCTCTGCCTCCACGATGCTGCTTCCAAAAAAAAAGATTCTTCTGCCTCTCTTCCTCTGCTTCTGCCTCTCTAAATACATGTCACCAGTTCCTCCCAATTCAGCCTTCTCTTTTCATGTCAAACAAGTACATCCCACAAGTGGGATTCACAAGCTCTGGGTCTTAACACAATCAATCCAAAAACCAAACCAATACAGGGGGATCTTTAAATTCCATTACTATTACAGGGAGGATAGAAGGGAGGGTAGATTGGGGGAGAGGGTAGTTAGAAGCAAACACTTTTGAAAAGGGACAGGGTCAAAGTAGAAAATAGAATAAGTGGGGGGTGGGATAAGATGGAGGGAAATATATTTAGTCTTTCACAATATAAATACTATGGAAATGTTTTGTGTAACTACACATGTACAACCTATATTGAATTGCGTGTCTTCCTAGTAGGGGTGGGTGAGGAGGGAAGAAGGGAAAGAAACTGGAAATCAAAATTTTCAAAACAAATGTTAAATAAAAATAATGTTTTTTTTACATGCAACTGGGAAATAAGATATATATGCACTGGGGTATAGAATCCATCTTGCCCTACTAGAAAGTTATGGGGCAGGGAAGGGGGAGGATATAAGAAAGAGCAGATTGGGAAAGGGGTATTCCGTAGGATCGCTATCTTGGGGTGGGGGTAGGAGAAAGATGGGAAGAAAATTTGTAACTCAAAATCTTGTGGAAATTAATGTTGAAAACTAAAAATAAATAAATAAAAGACTAATTAAAAAAACATACTTGAAACAGAAAGACACACACAGAGTTAAAATAAATGACTGGAGCAGAATATATCATGCTTCAGTTGAAGCAAAACAAACAAAAAAAAAGGCAGGGTAGAAGTCATGATCCCAGACAAAGAAAAAGCAAAAATAGACCTAAATAAAAGAAATAACTAGGAAAACTATATTTTTCTAAAAGGTACCATAGACAATGAAGAAATATCAGTACTAAATATATATACACCAAATGGCATAGCAAGGATGTCTATTATCAAAACTATTATTCAGTATTTTATTGGAAGTACTAGCTATTGCAATAAGAGAAGTAAATGAAATTGAAGGGATTAGAATAGCATCAAGAAAAGAACACTGTCACTCTTTGCAGATTATTTGATGTATGTATTCTTAGATAATCCTAGAGAATCAAATGAAAAACTAGGTAGTTGAAATAACAACTTTGACAAAGTTGTAGGACATGACATAAACCCACATAAATCATCAACATTTCTATATATTACCCACAAATTCCAGCAGCAAGAGATCAAAAATGAAATTCCATTGAAAATAACCATAGACAATATAAAATACTTGGAAGTCTACCTGCCAAGACAAACTCAGAACTTTATCAATAGAATTACAGAACACTTTTACATAAATAAAGTCTGATCTAGACAATTGGAAAAAATATTAATTACTTATGGAAAGGCCAGGCCAATATAATAAAAATGGCAATTCTGCCTAAATTAGTATATTTATTCTGTGTCATATTAATTAAACTGCCAAAAAAAAAATTTTAGAGCTAGAAAAAAATAATAAAATTCATCTGGAAGAACAAGACTCCAAGAATATAAAGGGAATTAATGAAAAAATGTGAAAGCAGTTAGTCTATTCCTACCGAATTTCAAACTGTATTATAAAGCAGCAATCATCAAAATAATCTGGTACTGGCTAAGAAATAGAGTGGTGGAATACGCAAGACACAGAAGTAAATGATCACAAAAATCTTGTGTTTGATGAACCCAAAGATCTCAGATTTTGAGATAAGAACTCAGTGTCTGACAAAAACTTCTGGGAAAACTGTTAAACAGTATAGCAGAAACAAGGTTTAGACCAATATTTTACACTATATACAAAGATTAACTCCAAATGGGTACATGATTTAGATATAACAGATGATGTCATAAACAAATTAGGAGAGTAAGGAATAGTTTGCCTATCAAAAGTATGGAAAAGGGAAGAATTTATGAGGAAATAAGAGATAGATAGCATTACAAGAGTAGCACCAAATCATCCCAAGAAGAGTTGGAAGAACTTAAAAAGGAGCTCAAAAGAGAGCAAGGAAAACTTATGGGAAAAAATAAAAACAATCCAAGAAAATTGTAAAAAGAAAGTTAACCAACTGAAAAAAGAGATCCAAAATCTTAAGGAACAAAATAACTCCTTGAAAATTAGCATTGGGTGAGAGGAATTAAATGACATCATAAAACACCAAGAAATAACACAACTAGAAAAACAGAAGAGAATCCAAAATGTCTCACTGGAAAAACAACATATCTGGAGAACAGATCAAGGAGAGACAATTTAAGAATGGTCTGTCTACCTGAAATTTACAATAAAAAAATCTGGAAAAAATATTTCAAGAAATTTTTAGGGAAAATTGCCCTGAAGATCTAGAACAAGAGGATAAAGTAGAAGTAGAAAGATATGCCATTCATCACCTGACAAAGATTCCAGGGGGAATGCTTATTTTTTTTAACTATAGATTTAAGTTTGAACACTTTATTCCAAGGAACTGAGGTACAGAGGGGAGGGTATCCTTAATAACAGGGACATTTTTTTTTGTACTTTGGATCTTACACTATCTTCTCAATAAATTTTCCTTTGTAAGGGAGAGAGACAGAAGAAGAAGAAGAAGAAGAAGAAGAAGAAGAAGAAGAAGAAGAAG
>NW_027185793.1:15228401-15237105 GCF_028583685.1 Petaurus breviceps papuanus | reverse complement strand
GAAGAAGAAGAAGAAGAAGAAGAAGAAGAAGAAGAAGAAGAAGAAGAGGATGAAGAGGAAGAGGAGGAAGAGGAAGAAGAAGGAGGAGGAGGACAAGGAGGATGAGGACGAGGAAGATGAGGAGGACAAGGAGGATGAGGAGAAGGAGGAGGAGGAAAGAAGGAAAAGAAGAACGCTATCCACATAGAGAGAAAGAACTGATGGAGTCTAAATGCAGATTGAAGCATAGTAATTTTCACTTTTTGGGTTTTTTTCTTTTGATCTGTTTCTTCTTTGACAACACAACTAATATGGAAATAGGTTTTACATATTGCACATATGATCTATATTTAATTGTTTACTGTCCTAGGGAGGGGAGAGGTAAGGAAGGAGGAAGAAAATCTGAAACTCAATTTTTAAATATTAATGTTAAAAAGTATCTTTACATGCATTTGGGAAATATATACAATTTTCAGTTTTTAAAAGATTATAATTGCCTTTGATTGCAATTATATGGATAAAGTTATTTTCTATAAGATGCTTTGGAAATGCATCCAAATGAATTGATATTATTTAGCAGTAAGTTTTGTTTTCTGTTTTAAAAATTCATAGTATTGGGATGGCTAGGTGACGCAGTGAATAGAGCACTGGCCCTGGAGCCAAGAGGACCTGAGTTCAGATCTGTCCTCAGACACTTAACACAAACACACAAAAACTGGCCGTGTGACCTTGGGCAAGGTACTTTGCCCCAATTGCCCTCCAAAAAGAAAAAAAAAATTCATAGTATTGTTTATTTTATTGCTAGTCTCTAATTTTCCTTGTACTCTAACTTTTGGGAAGTCATTAACAACTGCTCTGAATTTGAAAAATGATATTTTGAGAGCAGTGTAATTATAGCCTTTGAAAATTAACTTCTCTTTTAGTCTAGGTGCTGTTAGATTATGAATTGAGCTGTTGGAGAATGTTCTAACAAAGTTTTAAAACTTTTAAGCATTTAATAAGATATATTTTGCTTTCAGATTAATAATGAAAACTTAGGCATTGGGAAAAGGATAACAAACTTTCCCCCCTTATCTTTAAAGTTTTTTTGAGTCTTTCCAAAGATTTTTTGGACTTTATATTTGGGCAAAGTCATAAAATTTTATCTGCCTTACTGACAGTGAGTTGCAAAATTCTAAAATAATGCAATGGTCTTAATGAGAAACTATGACCCCTTATAGTTGACATTAGAGAGTTTACAACTTTATTCTAAAAAGATTATTTTTTCCCATTATCTTGTTTGGTCATTGCTAATGAAAATTTTAATATTGTACTTGCAACAGCATGTGTTGAAGTTAATTTTAAGCACTTAGTCTCAATAGACTCCAGATTTAAGCATGTTGTTTTTGCCTTGTGTTAATATACAATTCCTTAAGATATGGATATTTATCAATGTGGAAGCTTGTATGTTGCCTTGCTTTTTTTTCTGGGTTTTGAGTGAACTGTCATGTATTCACTATTTGTTTGAAATTACAGAATCTGACCATTTTCTTAATTGGTTTCTGCTCCAGGATGGTTTTAAACTTGAAAAGATGAATAAGATAAAGCCTTGCATGTGCCTGATGTTAATTGTTATTGAAACAACATGAGGGACATAATAATAAAACCTGTACCTACCCCTAAGCTGTGATTAGTGAAGTTTACTATTTGAGGAAATCATTCTTGGAATAGTATTTTGCTACAGTTCTGAGTTTTGATTTCTACTATGATTGTCTAAATTATCAACAAATCAATAATTCAATATTCTAGGAAACTGTCATATACTTCTGAAAGGGGGTACAATTTGAGAACTTCTACAGGTGGATGTCTTATATCTGGGAAAATTAAGAGAATGACCTTGCAAATGTGTGATAATAGGATACTCTTGACTCAGCTTGCCTGTTGTGCTATTTCCTTTCTGAATGGGAAATTTTCCCATCTGCTTAATCCTGAGCCTAGCTATGATACACTATGAATAATGTGGAACTTATTTATGTAATTGTCTCTTCCAAAATAAAGGTTAACTATGACTCTTATCTGAACCTAAACAGAACTAAGGAAGCTTTTTTCTGTTATGCTTGTGTCAGGTTGGTTTGTGCCCTTGAAGGGATTGTCTTTGTTTTGATATAACTTCTTTTCAGGGTAGAAATTCTAAAAAAAAAAGTTGCTTGATAGATTAGATACAGAAAAATACACATACATATATATGTACACACGTATACATTTATGCAATGGGCATATATACATTTATATACACATATAAACACATGTATACATGCGCATATACATTTATGTATATATATGTTTATTGTAATTAATCCTGTTTTAATACCCCAACATCTCTGAATTAGTATACTATAAGTATGAAAGACCTTAATGATTATAATTTTACTGTTCTGAATTTGTATTCACTTTGTTTCAACTTCTTAACCTAAGCAACAAAGTAAATAAGTACTTGGATCTTTAATACTTGCATCCTATTATAGTAACCCAAAGATGTATGTGTCCACATACATAAATATGTGTGTGTGAATGATTGACTTCCAAATATTTATCTTAAGAACAATTGCAAAAGGATAAGTAAACATGACATGAACCAATTTTCTTTGGATCTTAAAGGTAATTAAAAATGATGCAAAAAAGTAAAACAAAGTACTGAACATTCTTCCAATTCCATTGAGGATACAGAAATGTATTTTTAAAAATATTTTTCTTTTCTTTTTTTCTGTGATATATGGGCTTGGATTATGTTTTTGTAATATTCTCAAAATTGGATTAGGAATTTTACATATAAAATAATACAATACAATCAATAATTGTAAAGAAAAATTTTAAATGTGTTTTTTTTTCTGTTTTGAAGTCTGTCCCATAATATCAAGAAACAGAAAGGCTCATTTTATATGTTTATAGCCCTGATGGATTCCTTTCAAGATATTTCCTTCTGTGTGTAGATAGCATTAGCCATATCAAATAAAGGGTTCAGGTAGTCACAGAAAGAGAAAATGGTATGTAAAAAATAAAACCCTATGAACCCTCAGGTGAATTATAGGTTCCTAATTTTTTTTCCTTTATACATCTCTCATTAATATGATTAGCTCTATAATATTTGAACTGATTTTCACCTCACAAGCTAGTTCATCTAAAGAATCTTTGCAAGTGACTTGGAACCAAGTAAGTTGATCTACTGGGAAGAGCAGAGCTCCAGCACTGTTGTGGGAACAATATCTATTTCAGAATCTCCAAGAGAAAATATTTATTAGGATAACATGTGGGACAGCTAAGACCTGAGATGAAATAAGGTAATTAAGTATATATTTATAATGAGTCACCCAGAATAAACTGGATCAAGGAGACTTTTTGGTTATTCAATATTGACAATTATATTGTTCTTGGTTTAATGTTGATTCCTATGTTTTCCAATATTCACATCTGCCTTATGCTTAAATCCAGTTGAAAATTTGTCCAGGGCAGAGACTGATAAAATTTATTGGTGAGTAATCAAGGAGAGGTATTTCAAACCTCTCCATAATCAAAATGGGGAACTGTTATGAGAATTTTAAATTTCCTTTTATTCCTTCTTCAACTTTTGGTTAATGTTAACCTCACCTGACTAAAACTTGTCCCATGAAATGTGAACATTTATTTAGAGTTTTAAATATTCCTTAGATGAGAAGCCAGAGGAACAATCTCAACTGACTCTGACTCCTTGGTGATATATAAATCTTCTTCTATTAGCCCATTTGTGAAACCTCTAAATGTAGTTTAATCTGTAACCTATTTACCTATATAGTTTGTTTCATGAGACATATTTCCTTAGGGTTTGTATGATATTACTACTTTGTTTAACTAAATTTATTCAACTTTTACACATTTTAAGTGGCCTAAGAAGAATGTAGAAAATCGTGATATGTAAAGTAATTCTCTTTTACTCTGATATAATTTTGCCTATAAAAATCCTTTTCAGAGGGTTTTCATGTTTTCTCTGAGGTTTGAACCTATGCTTGAGCATAATTAAATCTAGATTTTTATTTCTATAATTTCTGCATTGTGGTAAATATATATGTATGTATATACACATAAGCATATGTGTATATATTATAGATGATAGATAGATAGATAGATAGATAGATAGATAGATAGATAGATAGATAGATAGATAGATACATGAATGGATAGATGGATGGATATAGCAGCGATTATCTACCACATGAACTCAGATGTTACTTCTCCCTTAACACCATCTTGTTTTATCCCAACTTATGAAGACTATGCCAAATATTGGAGTTATATCTTTAACATTATTGCCATCTTATTTCAGGTTCATTTTGGGGGGACAAAATGAGACAATAATGGGTCAATTTAAGAAAATAATTTTACTTTGTCAACACAGTAAGAATATGCAACAAGGATACAATGGCATTTAGCTTTTCCAGAAGCTACCCCCTTCATCTCCATCTGGAGATATGTCTAGTCAGTATGTCATCAGTGTGTAGTTTCTCAAGTAGCTTCAGGTACCAACCAAATGTTGGAGGCCCAGACTAAATGAAGGACTCTTTATGCCTCTCAGACAAAAAGCCAGATCAGGGAAGCCAGGGCCAAAAGAAATTGAATCAGGAAAATACTGGCCTATGAAAACAGTCAAGAAATGTGTCTTCCTGAATAGGTCTAAACAATGAATCATCATGTCCTCAAGTCCCTGGGAAAGTTTTCAGGGGAATTCTAGCTCATCCTACCTGGAAGTGACCCCTAGGGGACAACTTAGCCTCAGCTACAATAAAAATGTTAATTTTTAGAAAGATATTTTTAGTAGGGTGATACAACAAGAATTTGTGTTGGCACAAAACGTATGAACACATGTGCACACACACACCCCTCTGACATATGGTATGTGACGTAAGTACTGACCAAGGTCAAAGGGTAGCATATTAACAGCTCCTAATTGAGGAAGTCTTTTCTTCCCATCAGTATAATGTTCAGGAAGTCTCTTTTATGTATGACCATCTTTTGGTGCTCCTTGGAGAGCCATGAATCTAGTTTGTCCTTGGCTTCTAATGAGATAGACAGCACTGTCAGCACTAATCCAGAGATGCCATTTGGGGCATCATAGGATGATGGAAGCTTCAGAGATGTGATGCTTACACACTGGTGGGAATTTGTATTGCACAATTGCCCAAATCTGAAGAAAACCACTGAGGGAGAGCTCCAAACCAAAGGCACTTTATTAAGGGATCCATGATAATGACTAATGAAGTGGACTTCAGATCTTCTTCAAAATCAGAGATGCTCTGGTCCCCAGGACTTTGTTTTTATAAGGTTTGATATGCAAATATGTAAAAGAGGCATGTTAAAATACAGAAACTCATTGGTTTATAGACCTTGGTCTTGAGGGCCAAAATGACATATCAGCAGGGTGGGGGGTCACAGGTTGGGTGAAGCATGGGACATCTCCACTGACTAAGTGGTCATAAGATGGTCAAAAGACATCCACCTGCCCATGTCTGACAAGAGACACTGGTTCAGAGGTAAAAAAAAAAAAAGTTCAGGAATTTTCCAAAGAATAAAGGCATCCCACCCATGCTGAGTTTGGACATGGAATTTGAGCAAGACGAGATGGAGATAATTGTCAGCATTCTTGTGGATGTGCAAGTGAGCCTCTTAATTTGCTTAACAAGTAGTGAATGTTGCATTACAGATTGAGGTTTGTTATAAAGGTCTACCAGACTAATTATCTCTATGTGATTTATATAAAATATAAAACTGATTTATACTGATTGGAATATAATAGGGGTCCAAATGAATAATTTTTTCATGGGAAGATGGAAGTCCAATGTCCTGCAGATGAAAAGAAACCCAGCCAAAGATGAAGCTCCTCTTCATAACAGTTCTTTCTCAAGAAGTTCAGCTAGAACTCCATGCTCACTACCATTTTTTAAAAGTTCTCTTTTTTAACTAACATCAGTGTTTTATGTAAGACCCTAAAGATATGAAGAAATTCTATTGTTAGAAGAGACTTACTATATGCCAGCCCTGGAGTCAGGAGGACCCGAGTTTGGCTCCGGCCTCAGACACTTAACACGCACACAAAAACACTAGCTGTGTAAACTTGGGCAAGTTACTTAACCCCAATTGCCCTCCAAAAAGGAAAAAAAAAAGAAGAAACTTATTGTCTAGCATAATTTTCTTTTATTAAATGGTATTAAAAAAACTTTTTGCACTTGATCTTAGAACTATGAGTGACTGAGACATATTGTCACTCCACCTTATATAATATACCAAGTCTGACTCTCTTTTATAACTGAAGCTTCAGGGTATTTTGTGATCTTTACTGTGGTTCCTTAGTATTTGGATTCTGTTTTTCTGGCTGCTGTCATTACCTTTTAATTAACATGGAAACTCTTAATTTTGGTTACTATTTTCCTGGGACTGTTTTGTTTTGGGGTTTCTTTCAAAAGACAATCGAGGCATTCTATCTTTTCTTTTCTCTTTGGTTCTAATCAATAGACCTGAGTAATTTGCATTTAATGTATCTTGAAATGTAATATGAGTGTTTGTTTTTTTCTAAATTATCACCATTTTCAATAAGTCTAGTCATTCTTAAATTATCTTTGACCAGGTTTCCAAGCCAATTGTATTTTATATGAGATATCTTACATTTTCTTCTGTTTTTTCGATCTTTTAATAATGTTCCAATATGTATACTGTCCCATAGAGTCATTGATTGTTTTTTTGTTGTTGTTGTTGTTGTTTGATCCTAATTTTGGGCAAAGTATACTTTTTTTTGCTTTTTGGAGGGGGGATGCAGAGCAATTGGGGCTAAGTGACTTGCCCAAGGTCACCTGGTTAGTAAGTGTTAAGTATCTGAGGCCAGATTTGAACTCAGGTTTTCCTGACTCCAGGGCTGGTGCTTTATTTGCTATACCACCTAGCCACCCCAAGTGTACCATTTTCTACTTTAAGTTATTTATTCTTCTTCCAATTCTGTTCTCCATAGCTTTTATTTCTTTTCTTTTACATGCTTCATTTATATGGGGTATTCATGCAGTCAGAAAAATTAAACAGTTGTTTTCTTCAGTCAGATTTGGTACCTCTTTTACCATTTGCCCAATTCCATATTTTCTTCAGGTTTTTTGTTGTTGTTGTTGTTCATGCCTCTTTAAATGAAGATGTTAATATGATTTTCATAGTATTCCCACTTTGCTCTCATTTATCTGGCCATTTTTTCCTCTGCCTTTCGTATTTGTTTTTTAAGATAATTTTTTAGGAGAGGCGGAGTCAAGATGGCAGAGTAGAAGCAGGAACTCCCCACTGCTCCTGCATCCACCTTCCCAAATCCATGTAAAATTGGGACTCTAAACAAACTTTGGGGCTGCAGAACCCACAAAATGACACAGAGAAGCTAACCTCCCACTGAGGACAGCTTGGCAGGCCAGCAGGAATCAGCCAGCACAGCCCCAAGCTGAGGCTTTAGCCCCAGGGCGGGCCTGACCAGCAACCAGTAGGAGGGACACCAGATCAGCAGCAGCTGTGGCCATTTCCAGATTTATCAACACATAGATGCAAAGGACAAAGTGAGAGGTCAGTGCAGTCTGGCCTTTGGGATGCAGTAAGGGGGAGTGCATGGCTTTTGCACCCCCGGGTGAGAAGCTGCTCAGCCTCCGCCAAGTGGCAGTTTCAGCTCCTGGCCTACAGAGTGTAAGGAGACCAAGCACCAGTCTAAGGAGTAATCACTCTTGCTTTAAACTTTTTGGATATAGATTGCAGTCTAGGGTGAAGGTCCTGGGGTGTGTGTCCAGCTTGCCAGAGTGTGTGGAGACTTCAGAGAGGTCACCTATCTAATACCTCTGGCAGCTGAGAAAACCCCAGCATTTGAGACGAAAGCTCCCCTGTCTGGTGGCAGAGTCCTACTGTGGCAAAAAGCCCAGGGGTCAAGTGACTGAGGGGTGATGTGACCAGGCAAAGGAAACAAAGCACACAGAAGATTCTAACATTAGACTGCTATTTGGTGGGCAAAGAGGAGCAAAGCATTGAACAGGAAGAAGACAGTGAAGTCAGAACTCCTGCACCAAAAGCTTCTAAGGAAAATATGATCTGGTTACAGGCCACAGAGGACTTTAAGAAGCAGATAAGAGAAGTGGAGGAAAAATTGGGGAGAGAAATGAGAACAATGCAAGAAAATTATGAAATGAGAGTCAACAGCCTGACTGAAGAAAATAACACCTTAAAAAACATAGTAACTCAAATGGCAAAAGAGGCTCAAAAAGGCAATGAGGAGAAGAATGCCTTAAAAAGCCGAATTTGCCAGATGGAAAAAAAATCTCAAAAGCTCACTGAGGAGAATCATTGCTTCAGAATTAGATTGGAGCAAATGGAAGCTAATGACTTTATGAGAAATCAAGATGCTGTGAAACAGATCCAGACAAATGAAAGAATAGAGGGCAATGTGAAATATCTCATGGGAAAAACCACTGACCTGGAAAATAGATCCAGGAGAGATAATGTAAAAATTATTGGACTACCTGAAAGCCATGATCAAAGTGAGAGCCTAGAAATCATCCTCCAGGAAGTTCTCAAAGAAAACTGCCCTGATGTTTTAGTACCAGAGGGCAAAATAGAGGTTGAAAGAATCCACCGATCACCTCCTGAAAAAGATCCCAAAAAGAAAATTCCTAGGAATATTGTAGCCAGGTTCCAGAATTCCCAGATTAAG
>NW_027185793.1:15210942-15223401 GCF_028583685.1 Petaurus breviceps papuanus | reverse complement strand
CTTCCTGTATACTTTGAAGTTCGGGGTGCTGACCTTTTTCCCCTGAACAAGGTAAACGATATATGTCTGACTGATTAAAGTAAGCTTGTTAACCCATTTTGAGTTGCTTTCCTTTAACAAAGCAGATCTAAGAACCTGTGTGAGCAGCCACCCTGGGGACACCGGGGTGCTTGCTGCTACAACACTGGACTCCTGTTTGTTCCACAAATGAGACACTCCATCTCTTGACTCTGAGAATTTTCTCTGGCTGTCCCTCATTTCTGGAATGCTCTTCCACCTCCTCTCCAACTCCTGGCCTTCCTGGCTTCCTTTAAGTCCCCCCAAAACTCAACTTCTACAAAAAACCTTCCCCAACCCCTCTTAATTCTAGTGTCTTCCTGATTTTAATTATTTCCTATTTGTTCTGTATGTATCTGTTTGTGTCTTGGATCCTCATAAGGGGTGTAAGCTCTTTGAGGAGAGAGACTGATTTTCATCTCTTTTATATCCTAAGTTTTTACTACAGTGCCTGGCACATAGTAAGCACTGACTAAATGTTTATTGTTTGATTGAAATCTCCTAACATACAGTTTAAAATCTGTACCAAAAATGTGTTTCAGAGAAATTCTTATTTTCATTCCTAGCTCCTATATGATTGCTCATTTGTAAGTGGTCATTTAGCTGTGGTCCTCTCCTTTCTAGTCCTGTTATGCTCCCCACTCTCCCAATACGGATATTTCATACACTTGTGAATAGAGTTGACTTCTGAGTAGGATTGCCTCATTCTTTGTATTTATGCCTCTAACAGCTAACACAGTACTTGACACATGGTAGGCTTCTGCATTCACACAGTCAAAACTTAAATTCCTTTTAGATTGATTAGGAGGGAGCACTTTGCACTAGTTCATGTAAGACTTTTCAAGTTTTCCTGAAAGCATTCTGCTTGTCATTGTATAGCACAACAGTATCCATTACATTCATATACCACTACTTGTTCAACCATTCCCCCAATTGATGGGCATCCTCTCAATTTCCAATTCTTTGCCACCACAAAAAGAACTGCTATAAATATTTTTGTACATCATTCATTTTCCTTTTTGGATTTTTATCTTTTTGGGATAGAGACTGAGTAGTGCTATTGTTGAGTAAAAGGTATGCACAGTTTCATAGACTTTTGGTTATAGCTATGAATTGCTCTCCAGAATAGTTGGATCAGTTTGCAACTAAAGCCACTAACAACAATACTTTAGTGCCCCAATTTCTTCACATCCTCTCCAACATTTTTCATTTCCCTTTTCTGTCATATTAGTCAACCTGATAGGTATGGAATGGTATCTCAGACTTGTTTTAATTTGTATTTCACTAATCAATAGTGATTTGGGTTTTTTTTTTTGGAGGGGGAAGATTAGGGCAATTGGAGTGGTGACTTGCCCAAGGTCACATGGCTAGTAAGTGTTAAGTGTCTGAAGCTGGATTTGAACTCAGGCCCTCCTGACTCCAGAGCTTATGCTCTATTCACTGCACCACCTAGCCACCCCAATTTAGAGAATTTTTATATTCCTTCAGATAGCTTTGATTTGTTCATCTCCAAACTGCCTGTTCATATCCTTGTTCATATCAATTGTGGAATGACTTCTTTTCTTGTAAATTGACTCAGTTCTCTATACATTTGAGAAATGAAAATTTATCATAAAAACTTACTATGAGAAAAAAAATTTGTCCAGATTTCTGCTTTGCATCTAATCTTGGCTGCACTGGTTTCTGTTTGTGCAAAAACTAACAGAGTTGTTTGTTAAGCATTTATTATCCCACTCCTGGGAACAAGGAATAGAATTTTGTTTTTTGGTTCATATTTAGACAGAGGCAACTAGGTAGAGCAGTATGGAAGATGATTGAACTTGGAGTCAAGGAGAGCCAAATTCAAACCCATCCTCAGAAACTCTTCACCTACTTTTGGGAGCCAACATGTAGAGTAAGCAGTAAATCATTGTTAGTCTCTCATATTCACCTCCAAACAACAAAAAAAAAATAGTGCCTCCCCCCAAAAAATCATGGATCAGAAGAAAGAGCAAAAAGATGGAGTGAAAGTATCTTTTAGCCAAAGAAACTTGGAAGATCAGCAGGAAAGTTTTCACTAGTGTAAAGTCAGCAAGCCTCATTTCAATAAACCAATTGGATATCCTGAGCCCCAGTGTGGTAGAACAGGCAAACATCAATATATGGACCTCAGAGTAGACAAGGGAATGACAGACTCCAGCTCCAAGAACCACCAAGTGCTTTAGCACAACCATGACAAACAGGCTGCCAGCAGTGGCCAGAACTCCACATGCTTTAGTGTAGCCTCAGGGAAATGTAGAAACACCCCAACAGCTTCAGCACAAACCAGACTCCAGCACTAGGACTCTGGTTAAGTACCAGGTGAGCTGCCCAACCCATATAGCCTCCAGCAGCAACAGCCATCCTCCACCCACCCTCTCAATGCAGCAATAGACACGAAGGTCCCCTGTTGGCATTAGAGCAACATCAGTGCAGCAGCAGGTAAACAGCCAGATCCTGGCATAGTAAACTTAAGCCAGTAACCCTTCAACCCTGGGAGCAGAGCTCAGATTTAAAAGAAATGAAAAAGGCCAAAAAAAGATGAGCAAGCACCCCACCCCCACCCCCCAAAAAGAATCTGACTATAGAAAGTTATTATGGTGACATAGAAGATCAAGACACAACCTCAAAAGAGGACAACAGTGTCAAAACACTTATGGGCAAACTCCAAAACAAAAATGAGAAGTGGTTTCAAACCCAGAAAGAAGTCATGGGACAGTTCAAAAAGGAGCTTAAAATCATATTAAGAGAGGGAGAAGAAAAATTGGTAAAAGAAGGGAAAGTGATGCAAGACAATTATGAAAAGAGATGAACAGCTTAGAAAAAGAAAACAATTGCTCAAAAAGTAGAACCAGAAAGTAGAAATGGAACTACTCCCTGAAAATAAGAATTGGCCAAATGGAAAAGAAAGTAAAAAAGCTAACTGAGGAAAAAGCAAATCTTTAAAAGTTAGAACTGGGCAAGTGGAAGCTAATGACTCTGTGAGAAATCATGAATCAAAAAATTTCAATAGAATGAAAAAATAGAAGAAAATGTAAAATACGTAATCGGAAAAACAGTTGACCTGAAGAGCAGATCCAGGAGAGATGATGTCAGAATAATTGGACTACCTGAAAGCCATAATCAGAAGGAGGACCTGAACAGCATCTTTGAAGAAAATATCAAGTAAAACTGCCCTGATATCCTGGAACCAGAGGGCATAATAGGCATAGAAAGAATCCACCCTTTACCTCAGAAAATGGATCCCAAAATAAAAATCTCCAAGAAATATTACAGCTAAATTTCAGAACTATCAGTTCAAGATTAAAAATATTGCAAGTAGCTAGAAAGAAAAAATTAAAATTTCAGGGAGCCACAATCAGTATTACACAGGACTTGGCAGCTGCAACCTTAAAGGATCAGGGGTCGTGGGAGATGATATTCTGGAAGGCAAAGGAGCTAGGACTACAACCAAGAACCACATACCCAGTGAAATTAAGCATAACACTTTAAGGGAGAAAATGATCATTCAATGAAATAGAAGGATTTCAAGCTTTCATAAGGAAAACACAAGAATTGAGCATAAAATTTGATCTCCAATATCAATACCCAAGAGAAGCCTGAAAAGACAAAGAGGAAAAGAAAGCATAAGGGATTCAATGAAGCTGAACAGTTTACATCCCTACATGGGAAGATGATTGCTTGAACCATATTCTCATCAGCATTGGTTCAAAGAGGGAATAATATACACAATCAGTTGAATATAGAAATCTATCTTACCCAACAGGAAAGTAGGAGGGAAGGAGATTAAGTAAAGTGTATGTTTTAGGGACTTACAAAAGAGATGGCAGATGGGGGGAGGAGGTAGACAGAAACAATACATTGTCCAGGAGGGAAGCAGTGCAAAGAGAAAGAGGACAAATAGAAGGAAATATAGGATGGAGGGAAATATAGCTAGTATTGTAACTGTGAATGTGAATGGGATGAACTCTCATATAAAAAGAACCAGATAGACAGAATCAAAAATCAAAACCTTAAAATATGTTATTTACAGGAAACACACTTGAAAGAGAGAAACACATACATGAAGTAAATGTGAGGGTCAAGAGCAGAATCCATCATGCTTCAGCTGAAGTTAAAAAAAAAAACAGGGGTAGCAACCTGATCTCAGACTAAGAATAAACAAAAATAAACCCAATTAAAAGAAATAAGGAAGTTAACTACATCTTACTAAAAGGTACCATAGACAATGAAGTAATAGCAATAATAAACATATATGCACCAAATGGTATAACATCCAAATTTCTAAAGAAGAAATTAAGTGACTTATAGGAAGAAATAAACAGCAAAACTAGTGGGAGATCTCAATTTTTCCCTCTTAGAACCTGATAAATACAACAACAGCAACATGATAAATACAACCAAGAAAAATAGAAAGCAATCAAAAAGCTAAGGAGGTGAATAGAACGTTAGAAAAGTTAGATATGACAGAACTTTGAAGAAAACTGAATGGGGACAGAAAGGAATATATATTTTTCTCAGCAGTATATGGCACCTACACAAAAATTGACCATGTATTAGGACAGAAAAATCTCAAGATCAAATATAAAAAGGCAAAAATATTAAATGTATTCTTTTTGCATCGTAATGCAATGAAAATTACATTCAACAAAGGGCAAAGAGGAGAGAAAGACTTAAAAATTATGGGAAACTAAATAATTTAATCCTAAAAAGTAAGTAGGTCAAAGAACAAATGATAGGAACAGTAATTTCATTTAAAAAATGACAACAATGCAACAATATCCCAAAATTTATGGGATTCAGTCAAAGCAGTACTTAGGGGAAGATTTATTTCTCTAAATTTTTACATCAACAAAATATAGAAAGACCAGGTCAATGAATTGGGCATGCAACTAAAAAAGTAGAAAAAGAATGACTCTCCAACTGAGCACCAAATTGGAAATCCTGAGAAATGAAGGTGTGATTAATGAAATTAAAAGTAAAATAAATATTGAACTAATAAATAAAACTGAGTTGGTTTTACAAAAACAGACAAAACAATAAGACAGATAAATAATTGGTTAATTTGATTTGAGAAAAAAAAGAAGAAAAGCAATTATCCAGAATCAAAAATGAAAAGGGTCAAATCACCACCAAAGAACAGGAAATTAAAACAATCATTATGAAATACTTTGCCCAATTATAAACTCATAAATCTGACAATCTGAATGAAATCAGTGAATATTTATGAAAACACAAATTACCTACAATAACAAAGCAGAAAACGGAATGCTCAAATAATCCCATCTTAGAAAAAGAAATTAAATGAGTCATTAATGAACTCCCTAAGAATAAATCCCTAGTGTCAAATGGGTTCATAAGTGAATTCTACCAAATATTTAGAGAAAAAGTAATAACAGGTGGAGCCAAGATGGTGGAATAGAAGCACAAACTTGGTGTTAGCTCCCACTCTTATCACTTCAATATATGTAAAAAAAATTACTCTAAACAAACTTTAGAGCTACAGAAGCCACAAAGAGACAGAGAGAAACAAATCTCCTGCTAAAGACAGCCTGGCAGGTGGACAGAAAGGCTCTATCTCACTTAGCTGGGAGCCTAGTGCAGTCCCCTATGAGCCATGGTTCTGGCCCCAGGGTGGCCCCAACCAGTGGCAGCCAAAACAGACTTCAATAGAGTGAATCACCAGCAACTATGGCAGTTTCCAGATTTGTCAACCCATAAACACCAAAGACAAAGTAAAAAGACAGTGTGGGACTCTGTTGGAATTGGGGGCGGGAGACAAAGAGCCCAGTCTGGCTCCTACCCCCAGGGTGAGAGATGGTAGAGGCACAGTAGCAGCTGCAGTTGCTGCCATGTGACTGCTTCCAGAGCTCCTGGACCACAGATAGTAGGGGGACCAAGCAACCTTTCAGAGGGTATTCACTCTTGCATTAATTTGCTTGGATCTGGATCATGGTCTTGGGTGGTGGTCCTGAGGTGTCTGGCCAGTGTGTCAGAGCTTGTGTGAGCTATAGAGAGGGCACCCTCCCAATACATCCAGCAGCTGTGAAAACCCCAATGATTTGGCACAAAGCTCTCTCCATTTTGGAAGCAGAGTTCTACCATGGCAAAGAGCTCAAAAGTCAAGTAATTGGCTGACAATATGAGCAAGCAGAGGAAGCACAAACAAACCATAGAATCCTTTTTGGGGGACAAAAACAATCAAGGCCTAGAGTAGGAGGAAGACAGCAAAGTCAGAACTCCTGCATCAAAAGCTTCCAAGAAAAACATGAATTGGTTTCAAGTGATGGAGGAACTCAAGAAGGATTTTGAAAATCAAGTAAGAGAAGTGGAGGAAAAAATGGGAAGAGAAATGGGAATTATGCAAGAAAATCATAAAAAGCAAGTCAAAAGCCTGCTAAAGGAGACCCACAAGTACACTGAAGAGAAGACCACCTTAAAATAGACTAATTCAAATGGCAAAGAGACCCAAAAAGCCAGTGAGGAGAAGAATGCCTTAAAGAACCAAATCTGACAGATGGAAAAAGAATTTCAAAAACTCTCTGAAGAGAATAACTCTTTCAAAATTAGATTGGAGCAATTTGGAAGCTAATGACTTTTTGAGAAAACAAGAAACTATTAAACAGATCCAAATAAATGAAAAAATAGAAGGCAATGTGAAATATCTCATTGGAAAAACCACTGACCTGGAAAACAGATCCAGGAGAGATAATTTTAAAATTATTGGACTACCCAAAAGTCATGATCAAAAAAGAACCTAGATACCATCTTTCAAGAAATTATCACGCAAAATTGCCCTGATATTCTAGAACCAGAGTGCAAAATAGAAATTGAAAGAATTCACAGATCACCTCTTGAAAAACATCTCAAAAAGAAAACTCCTAGGAATATTATAGCCAAATTCCAGAGCTCCCAGGTCAAGGAGAAAATACTGTAAGCAGTGAGGAAGAAAAAATTTGAGTATTGTGGGAACACAATCAGGATAACACAAAACCTAGCAGCTTCTACATTAAGAAATCAAAGGGCTTGGAATATGATATTCCAGAGGTCAAAGGAGCTAGGACTAAAACCAAGAATCACCTATTCAGCAAAACTGAGTATAATGCTACAGGGGAAAATATGGTTATTCAATGAAATAGAGAATTTTCAAGCATTCTTGAAAAGACTAGAGCTGAACAGAAAATTGGACTTTCAAATACAAGAAGCAAGAGAAGCATGAGAAGGTAAACAGGAAAAAGAAATCAAAAGGAACTTATTAAAGTTGCACTATTTATATTCCTACATGGAAAAAATTGTAATTGTAGCTCATAAGACTTTTCTCAGTATGAGGATAGTTGAAAGGAATATATATATATATATATATATGTGTGTGTGTGTGTGTGTGTATGTATGTATGTATGTATATATACTTATACATATATGTTTGTATAGGAGGGTGTATGTGTATATAAATATATATGTGAGTGTGGGCTTATATATGTCCATGTGTACATAGACAAAGGGTACAGGATTCATTGAATAGGAAGGGATAATATATAAAAAATAAAATTAAGAGGTAAGAGAGGAATGTAATAGGAGAAGTAGAAAGGGAGAGATTGGTTAGGGTAAATTATCTCATATAAAAGAGGCAAGAGAAAAATGTTACAATGGAGGGGAAGAGCAGGAAGGTTAAAGGGAATGGGTCAACCTTACTCTCATTGAATTTGGCTTAAGGAGGGAATAACATACACACTCAATTGGGTATCTTACCCTACAGGAAAATAGGGGACTAGGGGATAAGAGTGGGGATGGTAGAAAGGAAGGCAGTTTGGGGGAGAGGGTAGTTAGAAGAAAACATTTTTGAAAAGGGACAGGGTCAAAATAGAAAGTAGAATAAGTGGGGGGACAGGATAGGACAGAGGAAAATATAGCTAGTTTTTCACAATGTAACTACTACATAAATGATTTGGGTAACTACAAATGTACAACCTATACTGAATTGCTTATTTTCCCAGTGGGGGTGGGTGAGAAGGGAAGAACATAAAAAATCTGGAAGTCAAAGTTTTAAAAACAAATGTTTTAAAAAAATTATTTTTTGCATGCAACTGGGAAATAAGTTGTATAGGTACTAGGGTATAGAAATCCATCTTGCCCTACTAGAAAGTTAGGGGGTAGGGGGGATGGGGGAGGACATAAAAGAGAACAGATTGGGGGAAGGAATATTCAGTGGGCTTGCTATTTTGGAGTGGGGAGGAGGGGAAAGACACGGAGAAAAATTGTACCTCAAAATCTTGTGGAAATGAATGTTGAAAACTAAAAATTAATTAATTAATTTAAAAATTAAAATAAAAAGAAAAGGTAATTCCAGGACTATATAAACAATTTGGAAAAATAGGCAAAGGAGCAATCCTACCAAATTCCTTTTATGACACAGATATTGTACTGATACCTAAACCAGGAAGAGCTAAATTTAAAAAAAAATCATGGACAAATTTCCCTAATTGATATCAATTCAATAATTTTGAACAAAATTATTTGAACTATATATATATTATATTTGAACTATATATTGTAATATATATAATAAAATAAAAATATATAAATTTATATCACAAGTGATATAAATCCCACCAAGTGGTGGGACTTATAGCAGGAATATAGGGTTGATCCAATATTAGGAAAATTATCAACATAATTAATTATATCAGAGAACAAAACCAACAGAAATTATTTAATTACCTGAATAGATGTCTAAAAATATTTTAATAAAGTACAGCATCCATACTTATTAACATCAATAAGAAGCATAAGAATAAAGGGAAAATTCCTTAAAATGATAAGCAGTATCAGACCTTCTCCACCCACTCCTTCCTCCGTCCCAAAGCAACACTCTGATTGCATTGCTCCCACACTGAGTCCCCACAGTGCTAGTGTCACTGCAACAACCTCCCTCCTTCTGCCACCATGATAATCCACTGGAACCTCATCAGCCATGATGAGATGTTCTCTGACATTTACAAGAACGGACTGTGCCTGGAGGTAGAGGGGAAGATGGTCAGTAGGACAGGGGGTACCATTGATAATTCACTCATTGGTGGAAATACCTCTGCTGAAGTTCCTAAGGGTAAAGGAATGGATGCCATTGTAATCATTGCAGTTGATATTGTAATAAACCATCATCTGCAAGAAACTATTCGCACAAAAGAATCCTACAAAAAGTACATCCGAAACTACATGAAGGGGCGCCTAGGTGGCGAAGTGCGTAAAGCGCTGGCCTGGAGTCAGGAGGACCTGGGTTCAGTTCAGGGCTTGGACACTTAACACCCACACAAAAAAGCAGCTGTGTAACCTTGGGCGAGTCACTTAACCCCAATTGCCCTCCAAAAGGCAAGAAAAACAAAAACTACATGAAATCAGTCAAAGGCAGACTTGAAGAACACAAGCCAGATAGAATGAAACATTTTATGACAGGAGCTGCAGAACAAATCAAACACATCCTGGCTAATTTTAAAAACTATAAGTTCTTCCTAGGCAAAAACATGAATTCAGATGGTGTGGTGGCTCTCTTGGACTTCTGTGAGGATGTTGTGATTTCATATATAATTTTTTTTAAGGATGATTTAGAAATGGAGAAATGTGAACAAATTCAGCTGATTACTTTGAATCACTTGTCATCATTACTGGCTGCTGCATTTTGTCATCTACACAACACCAGAACTTGTACAAGCTTAGACCAATGTCATCTTGAGGTTCATTCATTTATTTTTTACCTTGATTTATTTGGAGTAGAGGTATTGTTTTTAAAAACAGGTCATGTAGGTTGTCAAAAATAAAATGTATTTAGCTTCCCCACCCCCAAAATAAGCAGTATTTATCTAAAACCATTAGCAAGCATTATATGTAATAGGGATAATCTAGAAGTCTTTCCAATAATATCAGAAGTGAAGCAATGATGCCAATTATCCCCACTATTATTCAATATTTTACCTGAAATGCTAGCTATCGCAGTAAGAGAAGAAAAAGAAATTGAAGGAATTCAGATAGGCAACGAGGAAACAAAACTATCACTTTCTTCACATTATTTGATGATAGAGTTAGAAAACCATAGAGAATCAACTAAAAACTCCTTAAAATTATTAACAACTTTAGCAGTTGCAGGATATAAAATAAGCCCACATCAATGAACAGCATTTTTTATATGACCCACAAAGCCTAGCATCAAGAGATAAAAAGAGAAATTTCAGATGCAGCCAAGATGGCAGAATAAGACAGAGCAAAGATGGTAGATTAAAAGCAGGGACTCACCTGATATCTCCCCCAAACCTTTCCAAATACCTTTAAAAAATGACTCTAAGGGGAGTCGAGCCAAGATGGTGGCATAGAAGCAGGAAATTCCATGAGCTCCCCCAACAACCACCTCAAATATCTATAAAATATGACTCTAAACAAATTTTAGATCTATAGAACCCACAAAGTGACAGAGAGAAACACATCTCCCACTGAAGTCAGCCCAATAGGCCTACAGGAAAGGTCCATTGCAATGCACTGGGAGCAAAGCACAGTCCTGCATGATTGTGTGGTTTTGGCCTCAGGGCAGTCCCAACCAGAGCAGACTTCAGGACAGTGAATCACCAGCAGCTGTGGTGGTATTCAGGCTCGTCAACCCAAAAACACCAACGTGCAAGTAAAAGGTCACTGTGCAACTCTGTTGGAAAGGAAGGGAGTGGTCTAGCCCCTACCCCAGGGCAAGAGGTGGATGAGTTGTGGGGCAGCTTCAGTCACTACCCAGTGTGGCTATGTAATGGGAATGCAAATTTGGAAGATCTTCCCTGCCCCTAGGCTAAAATGCACCTGAAGCCTGGGGAGGGAGGCTTGTTTTTCAGTAGATACTTCTTGATTGGCCAGTGAGTCAATAAGGTTGTTACATTCTCTGAGCCAGGAGTAGGCTATATAAGCCCTGATGTGTAGCTTTGTTTTGGGACTCACTTTGAAAAGTGTTCTGTGATTTGATCTGAATTCTGGGAAGCCGTTGTTGAGAGTCCCCCGGCTTTGAAAAACCCAGAATGTGGAAACCCAGATGTTGACTGGGTATGGATGTAATCGTTGGACAGTTTGGAAATCTGTCTACTTGATCTGTTTCTGTCTTGATAATTCTGCCTGTATACTTTGAAGTTCGGGGTGCTGACCATTTCCCCTGAACAAGGTAAACGATATATGTCTGACTGATTAAAGTAAGCTTGTTAACCCATTTTGAGTTGCTTTCCTTTAACAAAGCAGATCCAAGAACCTGTATGGGCAGCAAACCCTGAGGACGCTTGGCGTTCTTGCTGCTACAGGCTACCTCCAGAGCTCCTAGCCTGCAAATAGTAAGGGGACCAAGCCACCATTCAGAGGGAAATTGCTCTTCCTTTAACCTGATTGGATCTGAATAGCTGTCTTGGGTGGAAGCCCTGAGGTGTGTGGCCAGTGGGCCAGAGATTATGGGGGATTCAGAGAGGGCACCTAACTAATAGCTCTGGGAGTTACAAATACCTCAGAAATTTGGGACAATGCTCTCTCCATTCTAGAAGCAGAGTTCTACTGTGGCAAAGTGCTCAAAAGTCAAGTAATTGATTGGCAACATGAATAAGCAAAAGAAGCAAAGCAAGAACAGCAGTCAAACCTTGGATTCCTTTTTTGGGGGCAAAAAAGATCAAAACATGGAATAGGAGGAAGACAAAAAAGTCAGAACTGCATCAAAAGCTTCCAAGAAAAATATGAATCGATTACAGGCCATGGAGGAGCTCAAAAAGGATTTTGAAAATCAAGTAAGAAAAGTAGAAGAAAAATTGGGAAGAGAAATGAAAATGATGCAAGAAAATCATGTAAAGTGAGTCAACAACCTGAATGCAAAAAATAACACCTTAAAAAATAGACTAACTCGGGGCGGCCAGGTGGCTTAGCGAGTAACAGCACCAGCCCCAATGTCAGGATGACCTGGGGATTGAATCCAGGCTCAGATACTTAGCGCCACACCCAGAAATAACTGGCCATGTAACCTTGAGCAAGTTACTGTAATGTAATGCCAAAAGAAGGGAACTTCCCAGGTTCAAAATACCAGCATAGGTGCTCTCTATTTTATTCAGTGACAAACCAAGAACAGAGAAGATCAAAACATGACATCATTCAAAATACAGCATTTACTAAGTGTGATTAAATAATCTCCAAGTACTACCCCACCCCAGGACCTTCCAATCAATCAATCAATTACAAAGTCCCTGTTCTAAATACTACTCCACCCCTAGGCTATACTTTAATTAAGTCCACCACAAAACCCCTCTTCTCAAATGGAGATTAGTTTCCAAACATAAGTAAAGTGCCTTCATTTGTCAATCACAGAGCACAATAAGGTCAAAAGTTCCCCAC
>NW_027185793.1:15177510-15210542 GCF_028583685.1 Petaurus breviceps papuanus | reverse complement strand
CCTTCATTTGTCAATCACAGAGCACAATAAGGTCAAAAGTTCCCCACCCCTGGATCACAATTGAATCTACCCCAGAGTTACATCAAGTTTAAACACAGCACTTAATACCCAAATGGAGGTCTTTTCTTCATCTTGACAGGAGGCAAGTTCTCAGCAATCTTAGTTCCTGGGGAGACAAGGCTTAGCAAGGCCATAAGATACATTGCCAGTCCCTTCATGAATTTATCCTCTGTCTGTAGAACAGTCCTAGAACCCCTGAACACATTAGCAAAGCCCTCTCCCAGGATTTCTGTAAACATACAACAAGAAAATCCTTCTTCAGGGCTTCTGAACCAACAGAAAGGCTCCCAGACCCCTGCAACAACAGCACTGTCCTTCACCAGTGGACAGTATTCATTCTGTCTGCAGGACAGTCTCAGGGCTTCTTAGCGAACAGCCAGGTTCCAGGACTTCTTCAACAAAAGGACTGTCTTGCACCAGTGGACAAATCTGGCAAAACAACATCAAAACAGACAGACAAAGTACCAGCAAAACAGCCATGTCTCCTCAGTCCTTGGCAGCTCAGGGGGCAGGTCTCAAAAGTCCAGGGCAATTCAAAGCGGCCACCAGCAATTCTCTTAGTCTCTCTCTCCACGAGGTGCTGCTTCCAAAAAGATCTTCCGCCTCTCTCTAGTGTCTCTCCAAATCTACATCACCAGCTCCTCACAGTTCAGGACTTTCTTTTCACATCAACAAGCCCATCCCACAGGTGGGATTAACAAACTCTGGGCTTTAACACAATCAATTTGAAAACCAAGCCAATACAGGGGAATCTTTAATTGCCATTACTATCACAGTTACTTAACCCCAAGTACTTAAAAATAAAAAGAAAGAAAAAATTAGATTAACTCAAATGGCAAAAGAGGCTCAAAAAGCCAATGAGGAGAAGAATGCCTTAAAAAGCCAAATTTGCCAGATGGAAAAGGAATTTCAAAAGCTCACTAAGGAGATCAATTCCTTCAGAATTAGGCTGGATCAAATGGAAGCTAATGACTTTATGAGAAATCAAGATACCATAAAACGGAAATGAAAAATAAATAAATGAAAAAATATAAGGCAATGTGAAATATCTCATTGGAAAAACCAGTGACCTGGAAAATAGATCCAGGAAAGATAATGTAAAAATTGTTGGACCACCTGAAAGCCATGATCAAAAAAAGAACCTAGAAATCATCCTTCAAGAAATTTTCAAGGAAAATTGCCCTGATATTTTAGAACCAGGGGACAAAATGGAGATTGAAAGAATCCACCAATCACCTCCTGAATAAGTTCCCCAAAAGAAAACTCCTAGGAAAATTATAGCCAAATTCCAGAATTCCCAGGTCAAGGAGAAAATATTACAAGCAGACAGGAAGAAACAATTTGAATATTGTGGAAACGGAATCAGGATAACACAGGACCTAGCAGCTTCTACACTGAGGGATCAAAGGGCTTGGAATACGATATTCTGTAGGTGAAAAGAGCTAGTATTAAAACCAAGAATCACCTAGCCATCAAAATTTCAGGGGAAAATATGGATATTTAATGAAATAGAGGGCTTTCAAGCATTCTTGATGAAAAAAAAAACAGAGTTGAATAGAAAATTTGATGTTCAAATACAAGAATCAAGAGAAGCATGAGAAGGTAAACAGGGAAAAGAAATCATAAGGAACTTATTAAAGTTGAACTATTTACATTCCTACATGGAAAAAAGAAAATTGTAGCTCAAGACTTTTCTCAGTATGAGGATAGTTGAAGGTAAAATATATGTGTGTATATATATACATATATATATATGTATAGATATATATGTTTATATAGGAGGGCATAAGCGCATATAAAGACATATGTGAGTGTGTTTACATATGTGTACATGTATACATAGACAGAAGGCACAGGATCAGTTATTAGAAAGCGACAATATCTAAAAAATAAAACTAAGGGGTGAGAGAGGAATATAATGAGAGGAGATAGGGAGAGATGGAATAGGGTAAATTATCTCATATAAAAGAGGTGAAATAAAAACTGTTACAATGGAGGGGAAGAACAGGTAGCCAAAAGGGAATGGGTCAACCTTACTCTCATTGAATTTGGCTTAAGGAGGGAATAACATACACACTAAATTGGGTAGCTTACCCTACAGGAAAGTAGGGGGGAAGGGGATGAGAGGGGAGGGTGATAGAAGGGAAGGCAGATTCTGGGGCTGGTAGTTAGAAGCACACACTTTTGAAAAGGGACAGAGTCAAAGTAGAAAATAGAATAAGTGGGGGGCAAGATTGGATGGAGGGTAATATAGTCAGTCTTTCACAATATATCTACTATGGAAATTGAATTGCTTATCTTCCCAGTAGGGTTGGTTGATGAGGGAAGAAGGAAAAGAATCTGGAAATCAAAGTTTTAAAATCAAATGTTTAAAAAAATGCTGTTATTATTATTTTTCCATGTAACAGGGAAATAAGTTATACAGGCACTGAGGTATAGAAATCTATCTTTTTGGGGTGGCCAGGTAGCACAATGAGTAAGAGCACTGGCTCTAGATTTGGGATGACCTGGGATCTAATCTGGGCTCGGACACTTAGCACCCACCCGGAAGCACCTGGCCGTGTAACCTTGAGCAAGTTACTTAACCCCAATTGCTTAAAAAAAGACAAAAAGAAATCTATCTTTTTTTTTTTTTTGCTTTTTGGAGGGGAAAAGCAAGGCAATTGGGGTTAAGTGATTTGCCCAAGGTCACATGGAATATATAAATCCATCTTGCTCTACTAGAAAGTCAGAGGGAGCCTGGGGGAGGATATAAGAGAGTAGATTGGGGGAAGGGGTATTCAATAAGATCATTATTTTGGGGTGGTGGGTAGGGAAAGGATGGGGAGAAAATGTGTGGCTCAAAACCTTGTGGAAATGAATGTTGAAATCTAAAAAGAAACAAAAAACAACAACTGGAAAATAAAAGGTTTCCCATCAATTGAGAGATTGCTGAATAAGTTGTGATATAAAAATGCAAGGGAAGATTACTGTGTTATAAGAAATGAGGAAATAGATAATTTCTAAGAGACATGGAAAGACTTAGATGGACTTATAAGGATTAATGTTTTATTTGAATCAAGAAAACAATTTATATTGCAGCATCAATATTTATAAGTGAGCAATTTTTTAAGGTCTTTTGGAAACTGAAGAAGAATGGTAGGAGCAGGACCTCCCTGCTGCTCTGGCTGCCACCTTCCCTAATCCATGTAAAAAGGGGACTCTGAACAAACTTTGGAGCTGCATAACCCACAAAATGACACAGAGAAGCTAACTTCCCGATGAGGACAGCCCGGCAGATCCCAAAAATAAAACTCTTAGGAATATTATAGACAGGCTCTGGAATTCCCAGATTAAGGAGAGAATATTACAAGCAACCAGGAAGAAACAATTTGAGTATTGTGGAAACACAATCAGGATTACACAGGATCTGGCAGCTTCTACATTGAGGGATCGAAGGGCTTGGAATATGATATTCTGGAGGTCAAAAGAGCTGGGATTAAAACCAAGAGTCACCTACCCAGCAAAACTGAGTATCATGTTTCAGGGGAAAATATGGTCATTCAGTGGAATACAGGACTTTCAAGCATTCTTGCTGAAAAAAACAGATTTGAATAGAAAATTTGACATTAAGATACAAGAAGCAAGAGAAGCATGAGAAGGTAAACAGGGAAAAGAAATCATAAGGAATTTATCAAAGTTGAACTATGAACATTCCCACATGGAATAACAATAATTGCAATTTATGAAACTTTTCTCAGTAGTTGAAGGGAATAGAAATGTATATATGTCTATATATGAGGGTATATGGACATATGAATACATATGTGAATGTGTGTATATATGTTTACAGGTATACACAGATAGAGAGCACAGGACCAATTTAACAGGAAGGGATGATACTTAAAAGGTGAAATTCAGAGGTGAGAGGGGAATATAATGAGAGGAGATGGGGAGACAGAATGGGGTAAACTATCTCATACAGAAAAGGCAAGGGAAAATGTTTACAATGGAGGGGAAGAATAGGAAGGCAAAAGGGAATGGATCAACCTTATTTCCATTGAATTTGGCTTGAGGAGGGAATGAAATACACACTAAATAGGGTAACTCACCCTCCAGAAGAGTAGGGGGGGAAGGGGATGAGAGGAGGGATGATGGAAGGGAGGGCAGGCTAGGGGAGAGGGAATTTGGAAGCACCCACTTTTGAAAAGGTATGGGAGCAAAGTAGAGAACAGAACAAATGAGAGGTGGGATAGGAGGGAGGGAAATATAATCAGTCTTTTACAATATATCTACTATGTTATTGTTTTGCATTAGCCACACATGTACAACCTATACTGAACTGCTTATCTTCCCAGTAAGGGTGGGTGACAAGGGAGGAAGGGAATAAATCTGGAATTCAAAGTTTTAAAATGAAATATTCAAATATATATGTATATATATACATACTATTATTAATACTATTTTACATGTAATTGGGAAATAAGATATACAGGCGCTAGGGCATAGAGATCCACTGGAAAAGTCGAAAGGGGTATGGGAGAAAATATGGGCGAGAGCAGATAGGAGGAGGGGATATCCTGTGGGACTGCTATTTTGGGGCTGTGGGTAGGGGAAAAACAGGGAGAAAATTTGTAACTCAAAATTGGGCAGAAATGAATGATGTAAATCAGAAGTTAATAAAGCATTTGATAAATAAACAAAAAAAAAAAGAAATTGATGAAGAATAAAATGTGCAAAACCAGGAGAACAATTTATTCAATAGCAACAACAGTGTAAAGACAAACAACTTTAAAAACTATAAAGAATATAATCAATATAACAGCTATCCATGATCCCATAAGACTCATGATGAAACATAGTTTGTACCTCCTGACAGAGAGGTTAAGGATTTAGAGTGCAAAATGAGACATCTGTTTCTCAAATAATCAATGAGAAGAATTTGATTTGCTTTACTATGTATATTATTAAAAAAAATAAATGAAAACCATTATTAATATTAAAAAAATGACTCTAAGCCAATTCTAGAGAAATAGAACCCTCAAAAAGAGGGAGTGAAACAAATTTCCATTCCAAGACAACTTGCATGATTGGCAAAAAGGTCTATTACACTAAAGTGATAGAGGAGCATGGTTCAGTGCAGCCCAGGCAAGCACAGACTGGGCCCCAGCAAACCAAGAACTGTTCTCAGGCAACAGAAACACTGGTGGCAGTGGACTTTTCCAAACCTCTCAGCCTAAAGATTCCAAAGACAACTTAGAAGGTCAGCAGGAAACGTGTGTAACACCTGGGTGAGAACAAAACCCAGTTCAGTGCAGTCCAGACAAGCACAGTTCTTACCCCATCAAACCAAAAACAGGTTTGGGAAGTGACTGAATCAGCAGTGGTAGTGACGGTGGCAGGAACTGTTAGCAGCACTCAGCCCACAGACAACTGATCAGAAGGAGATTACAAGCATCTTTTTGCTAGCATTGAGACAGGATTCTGTTGCTTTGCCCATAGTCAGATCTAGGTCCCAGTTCTGGGTCTGATCTGGTCCCAGGATGAGGAGTGCTAGCATAGCAGAGCTTTTGGCAGCAGTGGAGGAGGGATTGCCCTCACAGTTCCAGGGAAGAACAGAGTGCTTTTGGTCACTCACAGACCAGAGCACGGGCCAGGACAGTAGTAACCACCTCACCTTAGATTATACTGTCTTCAAAGAATTGAAAAGCCCACCTGTTCATCATTTTTTTTTATTGCACAATAGCATTCCATTACGTTCATATACCACAACTTCTTCAGTCACTCCCCAATTGATGGGAATCCCCTCAAATTCCAAATCTTGGCCACCACAAAAAAAAAAAGAGTTGCTATAACTCTTTTTGTAAATGTGGGTCCTTTTCCCCTTTTATTATCTGTTTGGCATAGAGACCTAGTAGTGGTATGGCTGGTTCAAAGGATATGGACATTTTTAGAGCCTTTCGTGCGTAGTTCCAAATTGCGTTCCAGAATGGTTAGATTAGTCCACAATTCCACAAATAATGCATCTCTTGCAGTTTTCCCACATCTTCTCAAGTATTTATCATTTTCATGTTCTGTTATGTTAGTCAATCTGATAGATGTGATGTGGTACCTCGGAGTTGTTTTGATTTGCATTTCTCTAATCAATAGTGATTTAAAGAATTTTTTCATATGACCATAGATAATCTTGAATTTCTTCCTCTGAAAACTGCCTGTTCATATCCTTTGACCATTTATCAAGGGGGGGATGACTTTTATTCTGATAAATTTGACTCAGTTCTCTCTATATTTTAGAAATGAGGCCTTTATCAGGCACTGGTTGTAAAATTCTTTCCCAGTTTTCTGCTTCTCTCCTAATCTTGGATGCTTTGGCTTTGTTTGTGCAAAACCTTTACAGTTTAATGTAACCAAAATTATCCACTTTGTATTTAATAATGTTCTCTATCCCTTCTTTGGTCATAAATTCTTCCATTCTCCATAAATTTAGCAGGTAAACTATTCCTTGTTGTCTCAGTTTGCTTATAGAATCAATTTTTATTTCTAAATCATGTACCCATTTTGCCTTTATTTTCATGTACCATGTAAAATGATGGTTTTATGACTAGTTTCTGCCATACAATTTTCCAGTTTTCCCAACAGTTTTTATAAAAAAGTGAGTTCTTATTACAGAAGCTGGAGTCTTTGGGTTTATCAAACAGTGGATTACTACAGTCATTGGCCACTTTGTCTTGCAGATCTAACTTATTCCACTGATCCACCACACTATTTCTTAGCCATTACCAAGTAGTTTTGAGGATTGCAATTCTATAATATAATTTAAGATTTGTTTCCCTTGATATTCTGAAGCTTTTGTTCTTCCAGATGAATTTTGTTGTTATGTTTTCTTTTTCTATAAAATAATTTTTTGGTAGTTTGGTATGGTACTAAATAAGTAAGTTAATTAAAGTAGGATTGTCATCTTTATTACATTAGCTCAGCCTATCCAGGAACAACTGATGCTTTTCCAATTACTTAGATCTGACTTCATTTGCATGAAAAGTGTTTTCTAGACTTATATAAACTGATTCTGAGTGAGAAGAGCAGAACCAGGAGAAATCTGTACACAATAACACAAGTGTGACGACTAACGTCAATATATAGACTGGGCTCCTCTCAACATTGTAAGGTTATAAGACAACTCCAAAAGACTCATGATCGAAAGAGATAAATACATCCAGGGAAAGAGCTGAGGAGTCTGAATTCAGATTGAAACAAACTATTGCTGTTTCTTTTTCTTGTTTTGTTTTGTTTCCTCTTTCCCACTCATCATTCCATCGGTTATAATCCTTCTTTACAATCTAATGATTAATGTAGATCCTATATTTGAGTGCATGCTGCCGTGACAGGGGGGGGGGAGGAGCAGAGGGAGGGGAAGAAAATTTGGAACTCAAGGGATTGTGAAATTGAATGTTGTAAACTAAAAGTAAATGAACAAATTAATTTTTTAAAATAGTTTTGTAATTGTATCCATATAGCTCTTGGATTTGTCTTGGCATGTAGACTTCCAAATCTTTTACAATGTCTGCAGTAAGTTTAAATGAAATTTCTCTTTCTGTCTCTTGCTGTAGGATGTTTGTTAGTAATATACAGAAATGCTGAGGATTTACATGGGTTTATTTTGAACCTGCAACTTTGCTAAAGTTGTTTACTACTTTTTACTTGATTCTCTAGCATTATCTAAAGTATATCATCATATCATCTGCAAAGAATTAAAGCTCTGTTTCTTCTTTGCCTATTCTAATTCCTTCTATTTTTCTTTTCTCATTGCTAAAGTTAACCTTTCTAGTACCATATAGAAGAACAGGGGTTATAATGGACATCCTTGTTTCACATCCAGTCTTATTGGGGATGCTTTTAGTTTCCCCCCATTACATATAATGCTTGCTGAGGGTTTTAGGGAGATACTAGTTATCATCTTAAAGAAATCTCCATTCATTCCTATGTTCTCAAGTGTTTCAATAGGAATGGGTGTAGTATTTTGTCAAAAGATTTTTCGGCATTTACTGAGAGAATCATAAGGTTGGTTTTGGTGTTTGTACAGTCAATTATGCTGATAACTTCCTGATATTGAACTAGCTTGTAATGCCATGCACAGAAGCTTTCCAGAAGAATGCTACTGTGAACAGCTTTTAAGGTTCTGATTACACAGTATAGGGAGCACTCTATTTATTCCATAACAAATCAAAGCAAAACTTTCACAGAAAATCAAGGTGCAGCATTCACAATATAACAACTTCTCAAAGTTACAATAGTCAAAGTCTTCCACTCATGGGGCAAAGTATCACAGAAAATCACAATATAATAAAATCACAATATAGTCTCAAAGTACAATAGTAAAAGTCTTTCACACATAGGGCACTCTTAAGTTAACTCAATCAGCCACTTATTCAGCAATCAATTACTAAGTATCATAAACAAAACCTGTACCCCTTAGGTCACTAGGAAACTATAATTCCATAATGACTCAGTACCCAAGGACAGGTATTTTCATCTTGACTTGGGTCTGGTTCTCAGATTCCCTGGATCCCCTTCCATGTTCCCAGATTCTACCTGTATTCACCAGACTGTCACCTGGGGTCAATGGCAGACAGCTCCCAGTTCCTTATCCAGCTCTCTGGGTAGATCCTGCTCGACATGGAAGTTCATAGGGTCTGATCCATGTCAGATTCTTCACCATTTCTGCTCCAGGGAATTCAAGGCTCCACCAAGCCACAAACAAAGAAAGTCCCAGCATCCCAGTCATGCTTCCTCAGTCACCTGTGTTCCTGGCTCCTGTCTGTGGTCTGTGGGCTTAGGGCTCTGGGCTCCTGTTGAGAAGAAGCTCCACCATGACAAGTTCTAAAGATATTCTGGCTCAGTTCTCCATTCTCTCTTCTGAAACTGCTCTGACACCAGATGCTGGTCTCAAGAAATTCGGACTGTGCTTCTCTGGGGCTTTTCCTTATATACACACAGCTTCCTGTTTCAGCCAACAGCTTCCTGTTGCATCAGTAACAGGAGACAAGAGTTCATACATTCTGTTTCCCCAATAGAGGCTTGATCAGTTACTAAGTGCTAAGTACCTGCTACCTATGCCAACACAAAGGGATCTTCAGATTCAAATTACATTACCATTACATAGCTCTGATATAAATTTTACCTGTCCTAGTGTATTATTCTCATGATAAGCTGCTGTAATTTCTTTGCTAATTTTTTATTTAAAATTTTTGCATCTGTATTCATTAAGGAAATCTAAAATTTTCTTTCTGTTTTGGCTCTTCCCAGTTTAGGAATCAGGACATTATTTGTATCATAAAAAGAATTTGGTAGGACACTGCTTATTTTCCTAAGTTATTAATATCATATTGAAATTAATTGTTCTTTAAATGTTTGATAGATTTCACTTGTAAATCCATCTGGCCCTGGAGATTTTTTCCTAGGGAGCCCATTGATGGCTTGCTCAGTTTCTTTTTTCTGAAAATGCATTACTTAAATATTTTATTTCCTATTCTGTTAATCTGGTCAATTTATAGTTTTGTAAATATTCATCCACTTCACTAAGATTGTCAAATTTATTGGGCTGCAGTTGGGCAAAACAGCTCTTAATTATTGTTTTAATTTCTTTTTCATTGGTGATGAATTCACCCTTTTCATTTTTGATACTGGTAAGTTGGATTTCTTCTTTTTTTTTTTAATCAAATTAACCAAAGTTTTAGATATTTTATTGCATTTTTCTTTCACAAACAAGCCATTAGTTTTATTAATAGTTCAATAGTTTTCTTAATTTCAATTTTATTAATCTCTTTTGATTTCAGAATTCCTAATTGGGGATTTAAATTTGTTCTTTTTCTAACTTTGTTAGTTACATCCCCAATTTATTGGTCTCTTCTTTTTTTCTAATTTATTCATGCAAGCATTTAGAAATATAAAGTTTTCCCTAAGAACCACTTTCACTTCATCCCATAAATTTTTGCATGTTGTCTCAGTATTGTTATTCTCTTGTATGAAGTTATTGATTGTTTCTATGATTTGTTGTTTAAGCCAACCATTCTTTAGGATTAGATTGTCTAGTGTTGAATTAATTTTTACTCTATCTTTCCATGGCCCTAAATTACATGTAATTTTTATTACATCATGATCTAAAAAAGATGCATTTAATATTTCTACCTTTCTGCATTGGATTGTGAAGTTTTTATCCCCTAGTTCATTGTCAATATTTGCATAGGTGCAATGTACTGCTGAGAAAAAGGAATATTTTGGGGCAGGTAGGTGGTGCAGTGAATAGAGCACCAGCCCTGGAGTCAGAAGGACCTGAGTTCAAATCTGGCCTCAGAAACTTAACACAAAAACTAGCCGTGTGACCTTGGCAAGTCACTTAACCCCAATTGCCCTCCAAAAAGCAAAAAAAGAAAAAAGAAAGAAAAAGGAATATTGCTTTCTATTCCCATTCAATTTTCTCCAGAGGTCTACTATATCTATCTTTTCTAAAATTCTATTGACCTCTTTAACTAATTTCTCATTTATTTTGTGGTTAGATTTATTTAGTTCAGAGAGAGGGAAGTTGAGGTCCTCCACTACTATAGTTTTGTACTCTATTTCCTCCTGTAACTCCTTTAACTTCTCCTCTAAGAATTTGGTTGCTATACCATTTGGTGCATGTATGTTTAGTAATGATATTACTTCATCATCAGAGGCCCAGAAGACAATGCTGGGCACACAGAGGCCTGGATGAGGCCTGACCAATGTGGTGGCAAGTTGATCCACCAATGGAAAGGGCCATTTCCAGGCCTATCACTGTAGGGCTGGGACTGCACAGAGCAGGGTAAGAGTCAAATGCAGGGCCCCTAGCAGGGGCAGCAGCTACTCCTGGGACTAACAATCCAGAGCCTAGAAATTTAAAATGCCCATATCTGGACCTCCAGGGACCAGGATGGCAGAGTAAACCCTGGCTGTTCCAATCCTCACCTCCAAACATGAAAACATAGTAATTATTGCCCCAGAGCAAAACTTTAAACAGCAAAGGCTTGGGAAATGTATAGGAAAGGCATGGCTAGCTCCCTGCCTCAAAATAGGTAAAAAGCAGATTGCAAAGACAAGGACTCTGGAGTTCTACTATTGTGAGGAGGAACCAAATTCAGAGGGAGACAGTGCTGACTCCACACCCACAGCTGAAGCCTCAACAGAGAAATGGTCTCAAGCACAGAAAGTATTCTTAGATGAGCTCAAAATGAATTTTGAAAACCATATTAGAGAGATAGAAGATAAAATGAATAATTCTTTTAAATTCAAAATTGCAAAATTAGAAAAACCTTACAATGAAGAGAACAGATCCTTAAAAAGAAAAATGTGTGCTGTGGAAAAGGAGCTCCAAAAACTAACGGAGGAAATTAATTCACTAAAAACTAGAATCAACCAAATTGAAGTGAATAACTCTATGAGGAACCAAGAATCAGTCAAACAAAACATCAAGAATGAAAAATTAGAAAAAGAGGTAAAATATCTCAATGGAAAAATAACTGACCTGGAAAATAGTTCCAGGAGAGATAATCTGAGAATCATTGCCCTACCAGAAAATTATGATGAAAAAATGAGTCTGGACAAAATCTTCCAAGAACTCATCAAGGAAAACTGTCCTGAGATACTAGAACCAGAGGGTAAAATAGAAATCAAAAGAATGCACCGGTCACCTCCTGAAAGAGATCCCAAAATGAAAAGTTCGCAAAATGTTGTGGCCACACTCCAGAACTACCAGGTAAAGGAGAAAATACTAAAGTAGCCAGAAAGAAACAATTCTAATATGGAGGAACTACAGTGAAGATCACAACAGGATCTGGCAGCCTCTACACTGTAAGGTCAGAGGAACTCGAATATGATTTTTCACAAGGCAAAAGAGCTTGGGTTACAATCAAGGATCATCTACCCCACAAAACTAAACATATTCTTCCAGGCAAGGAGAAGGTCATTAAATGATATAACGAATTTCCAGACTTTCCTGATGAAAAAGCCAGAGCTCAATGGAAAATTCAACCTCTAATTATGAGATGAAAGAGAAACATAGAATGGGAAATAAGGAAAACACACACACACACACATACACACACCCTGTTATTTAATAAGAGCAAACTGTTTATAGACAAATAGAGGTTCTGGGTATGAATTACACAAAATGACAATAAAAAAAACATTATTAAGGGCTACAAAGGGACTGCAATGGAAGAAGAGGAAAGAATGAAGTGGAAAAGGGTAAATTATGCCACACCAAGATGCACAAAAACAATATAATAGACGAAAAGAAGAGAGGGAGATGAACATTATATGAGTTTTCCCTCATTGATTCTCATGCATGGAGGGAATAACACAACCAGTTAAGTATAGGACTCTATTGAGAAGAGACACAAAATGTATCGTAATAGAGGGAAAGAGGAGAGAAAGAGGAGCATTGAATGAAATCTGTTCTTGTCAATCTTGGTTTGGAGAAGAAATAATATACTAAATAAGTATAAAAATCTATCATATCCTACAGGTAGTAGGAGGGGGGAAGGGCTAAGAAAGGTGGGGGGTGGTTCGAAGGGAGAGAAGAATTGGGGAAGGGTAGGAAAAGTGAGGGGGGCTGATTAGAAGGGTATACTGAGGGAGGTGGTGGTCAAAAGGAAAACTCTTAAGGAGGGGAAGGGATAAGGGGAGAAAAATAAAAGCATAAACAGGGGACGGAATAGGATGGGGGGAAAGAGACAGAGAGTATTCATAACTGTGAATGTGAATGGGATGAACTCTCCCATAAAACGGAGGCAGATAGCAGAATGGATTGAAAACCATAATCCTACCATATGCTGTTCACAAGAAACACATCTGAAACAGGGGGATACACACAGGGTAACAGTAAAAGGCTGCAGTAAAATATATTATGCCTCAGCTAAAGTAAAAGAAAGCAGGGGGTAGCAATCCTTATCTCAGATAAAGCAAAAACAAAAATTGATGTAATTAAAAGAGATAAGGAAGGAAACCATATCCTGCTAAAAGGCACCATCAAGAATGAAGCAACATCATCACTTAACATATATGCACCAAGTGGTATAGAATCTGAATTCCTAGAAGAGAAAGTAAGGGAATTAGACCAAGAAATAGAAAGCAAAACAATACTAGTGGGTGACCCTAATTTCCCACTCTCTGAACTTAATAAATCCAACCTCAAAATAAACAAGAAAGAAGTTAAGGAGGTGAATAGAATTTTAGAGAGGTTAGATATGATAAATCTATGGAGAAAATAGAATGGGGATAAAAAGGAATATACCTTCTTCTCAGCAATACATGGCACATATACAAAAATTGACCATGTACTAGGGCATAAAAACCTCACAATTCGATGCAGAAAGGTAGAAATATTAAATGCATCCTTCTCAGATCATATGCTATAATATGCAATAATCACATGCAATAATAGGTCATGGAAAGATAGACAAAGAACTAATTGGAAACTAAACAATTTAATCCTAAAGAATGAGTTGGTCAAACAAGAAATTATAGAAAAATCAGTAAAATTCATTTAAGAGAATGATGATAATGAGACACCATATCAAATTTTGTGGGATGCAGCAAAGGCCCTTCCTAGGGGAAGATTTATATTCCTGAGTGCATACATGAATAAATTAGAGAAAAGGGAGGTCAATGAATTGGGCATGCAATTGAAAATCTAGAAAAAGAACGAATTGAAAATCCCCAATTAAATACTAAATTAGAATTACTGAAAACCAAAGGAGAGATTAATAAAATTGAAATTAAGAAAACTATTGTGGCAAAGAATTGGAAATTAAGGGGGTGGCCATCAATTGGGGAATGGCTGAACAAGTTGTGGTATATGCATGTTATGGAATACTATTGTGCTATAAGAAATGAGGAGCAGGCAGTCTTCATATTTACCTGGAGAGGCTTAAAAGAACTGATGCTGAGTGAGAAGAGTAGAACCAGAAGAAATTTGTACACAATTACAGACACAACGTATGTGTGATGATCAACTTTGAAAGACTGGACTCTTCTCAGCAATGCAGTGATATAAGTCAATCCCAAAAGACTCATGATGGAGAGAAATATGTGCATCCTGAGAAAGAATTAGAAAGAACTAAGCTTATATCCAGGTGGAAGCAAAATACTTGATCTTTTTCATTTTCTTATTTGGTTTTATGTCCTCTTTACCATTTTTCATTCCAGCTGGTACAATCTGTCCTTATAACCTGACTAATGTATAATGTGAAAGTATTCACAGATCCTATACTTGACTATAAGCCACCATGGGGGGGAGGAGAAGGAGGGGGACAAAATGTGAAATTCAAGGAATTGTGGAATTGAATCCTGTAAGCTAAAAGGAAACAATTTAATAAAAAAAAAAGAAAACTATTGAATTGCTAAATAAAACTAAGAGCTGGTGTTATGAAAAAAAAATAAAATTGATAGACCCTTAGTCAACATGAAAAAAGAAAGAAAAAAAACAAATTATGAGTATCAAAAATGAAAAGGGTGAATCTACCTCTAATGAAGAGGAAATCAAAACAATAATTAGGAATCATATTTCCCAATTGTATGCACATAAATTTGACAATCTTAGTGAAATGCATGAATATTTACAAAAATATAAGTTGCCCAGATTAACTGAAGAGGAAGTAAATTACTTAAATAAACCCATCTCAGAAAAAGAAATCAAACAAGCCATCAGTGAACTCCCTAGGAAAAAATCTCCAGGGCCAGATGGATTTACTAGTGAATTCTATCAAACATTTAAAGAACAAGCGATTCCAATACTCTACAAAATATTTGGGAAAATTAATGAAGAAAAAATCCTACTAATTATTTCAATGACACAAGCATGGTACTGATACCTAAATAAGGAAGAGATAAAAAAGAGAAAGAAAATTATAGTCCAAATTCCCTCATGAATATAGATGCAAAAATTTTTAATAAAATATTAGCAAAAAGACTACAGCAACTTATATCAAGAATAATACACTTTAAGCAGGTAGGATTTATTCCAGGAATGTAAGGATGGTTTAATATTAGGAAAACCATCAGTATAATTGATCATATCAACAATAAAACTAGTAGAAACCACATGATTATCTCAATAGATGCAGAAAAGACTTTTGACAAAGTACAACATCTATTCCTATTACAAGCACTAGAAAGTATAGAAATAAATGGAGCCTTCCTTAAAATAAGATGTAGCACCTATTCAAAACCATCAGCAAATATTATATGTAATGGGGATATGCTAGAAGTATTTCCAATAAGATCAGGGGTGAAACAAGGGTGTCAACTATCACCCTTCTTATTCAATCCGGTACTAGAAATGTTAGCAGTAGCAATTAGAGAAGAAAAAGAAATCAAATTAGGCAAAAATGAGACCATGTTATCACTCTTTGCAGAGGATATGGTGATATATTTAGAGAATCCTGTGAAAAACTATTTGAAACAATAAATAAATTTGGCAAAGTTGCAGGATAAATAAACTCACATAAATCCTTGGCATTCCTGTATATTTCTAATGAAATCTAAGAGCAAGAGATAGAAAGAGAAATCCCAATTAAAGTTACTGTAGACATTATAAAATATGTGGGAATGTACCTGCCAAAACAAACCCAGTACCTATATGAACACAACTGCAAAACCCTTTTCACACAAATAAAGTCACATCTAATTAATTGGAAAAATATCAGTTGTTCATGTCTGGGTTGAGCTAATACCATGTTTCCCCGATAATAAGACCTATCCCGAAAATAAGCCCTCCCCTTACTGTGTAAGATTCCTCTAAAATAAGCCCTCCCCCGAAAATAAGCCCTATTGAGATTGCTACTATAGTGAAGGTGATCCCCTGCGCTACATGCTACATTACGGTACCCTCTGTATGCACTGTCCCCCCCCCCCCCCACCCACATCCCTCGCTCCAAGCTGCATCCAATCAGAGCTGCATCAGTAAGCGCATCATCCTGTTCTTCCCCAGTGATTTGCTTGCTGGTGCCATTGAGAGCAGTGCCATGGAGGAGAGCTGAGGCAGGACAACATAAAAACCCGGTATGTAAGCGGGAGTGAGGGGGCATGATGGAGGATAAAAAGGGAATGATGGAGGAAAAAAGAAGAACTCAGGGGGAATGATGGAGTGAAAAGAAGGACTGATGGTCATAATTTTATTATTCTGTCTGTTTTGACCCCCAGACATGAGTACAAAAAGGAAGAGCTATTCTGCTGAGTATAAGAAAGCAATTGTAGAGGAGTCACATGTCATTGCTGTCAATGTTCATTAAAATAAGCCCTCCCCTGAAAATAAGCCTTCTGGTGTTTTTCTGTCCAAAAAAATTTAATAAGACAGTGTCTTATTATCGGGGAAACATGGTATAATAAAAATGACAATTTTACCTAAGTGAAATTACATATTTAGTTCCATACAAACCAATTTACCAAAAATTTACTTTGTAGAACTAGAAAAAATAGTAACAAAATTCATTCAGAAGAACAAAAGTGCCAGAATATCAAGGGAAATAATTAGAAGGAATATTAGGGAAGGTGTCCTACCTGTGCCAGATTTTAATCTGTATTATAAAGCAGCAGACATCAAAACTACATGGTACTGGCTGAGAAATAGATCAGTAGATCAATGGAATATATTGGGTACATGAGACTCAGCAGTCAATGACTATAATTATCTCCTGTTTGATAATCCCAAAGACCCCAGTTTTTGGGATAAGAACTCACTATTTGACAAAAACTGCTGGGAAAACTGGAATATAGTATGGCAGAAACTGGGCATAGACCATTGTCTAACACCGTATACCAAAATTAAGTTGAAATGGGTGTATGGATCTAGGTATGAAGAATGATAATGTAAGCAATCTGGGGAAACAAGGAATAGTTAACCTGTTAGTTTTATGGAAAGGGGAAGACTTCATGACCAAACAAGAATTAGAGAGCATTGTAAAATGAGAAATGGGTAACTTTGATTATATGAAATCCAAAAACTTCTGTACAAACAAAGCCAATGTAACCAAGATTAAGAGGGAAGTGAAAAATTGGGAAAGAATTTTTACAACCAATGTCTCTGATAAAAGCCTCATCTCTAAAATATACAGAGAATTGAGTCAGATCTTTAAGAATACAGTCATTCCCCAATTGATAAATGGTCAAAGGACATGAACAGGCAGTGTTCAGAGGAAGAAATTAAAGATATCTATAAGCATATGAAAAAATTCTCTAAACCATCATTGATCAGAGACATGCAAATCAAAACAACTCTGAGGTAATACATCTCACCAGTCAGATTGGCTAAGATGACAAAATAGGAAAATGACAAATGCTGGAGAGGATGTGGACAAATTGGAACACTGATGCGTTGCTGGTGGAGTTGTGTACTGTTCCAACCATTCTAGAGATTAAACTGGAACTATGCCCAAAGGGCTATAATTAATTTCATACCCTTTTACCCAGCCATACCCCTTCTAAGGTTGTATCCCAAAGAGATCATAAAAGTGGGAGGAAGACCCATATGTACAAAAATATTTATAACAGCTCTTTTTGTGGTGGCAAAGAATTGAAAATTAAGGGGATGCCCATCAATTGGGGAGTGGCTAAACAAGTTATGGTATATGAATGTAATGGAATACTATTGTGCCATAAGAAACGAAGGGCAGATGGACTTCATATTTTCCTAGAGAGGCTTATATGGACTGATGCTGAGTGAGAAGAGCAGAATCGGGAGAAATTTGTACACAATTACAGACACAATGTATTTGTGATGACCAACTTTGATAGACTAGACTCTTCTCAGCAATGCAGGTCTATAAGTCAACTCCAAAAGACTCATGATGGAGAGAGATGTCTACATTCAGAGAAAGAACAGAGTTTTAATGCAGATTTAAGGGCAGGCAGGTAGGGGCGGCTAGGTGGTGCAGTTAATAGAGCACTGGCCCTGGAGTCAGGAGGACCTGAGTTCAAATCTGGTCTCAGACACTTAACACAAAAATTAGCCATGTGACCTTGGGCAAGTCACTTCACCCCAATTGCCCTCCAGAAAAAAGCAAAACAACAAAAAAAAAACAGGCAGGTTTCAGAAAAACCTGGAAAGTTTTGTATGAATTGATTTGATGCAAAGTGAAATGAGCAGAACCAGGAAAACATTGTACACAGTGTCAATAACATTGTATGATGATCAACTATAAATGACTCAGCTCTTCTCAGCAACACAATGATCCAATGTAATACAAACGACTTATGAAGGAAAATGCTATCCATATCCATATAAAAACTGATAGATTCTGAATGCAACTCAAAGTATACTTTTTTCTTTGCTTTTTTCTTTTGTAATTTTTCTTTTGATGTTTCTTCTTTCAAAATTATGAGTAATATGGATATATGCTTTTACATTATAGCATATGTATAACCTATATCAAGTTGCCTACATTTTGGGGAAGAAGGTTAAAAAGGGAGGGAGAAAACTCCAAATCCTGTAAAAATAAATGCTAAAAATTGTCTTCACTTGTAATTGGGGAGAAAAACTCTATATTTTTAAAGAAGCTCATAAAATATCTCACTCTGGGCAAATACCTTAGCCTCCTTCAGTCTCAGTTACTTTATCTGTAAAATACAGGTAATAATAGTACCTACCACACAGGGTTTTTGTGAAGGCCAAACAAGATATAAATATAATTTTTGAAAACCTTAAATCATTATGTAAAGGCTAATTTTCATCATTATTAGCAAAATAAGAGGCTTCTAGCAATGAAAGTGGATATTTTACAAAATATATTTAGCAAGAAATTTTTGAAACTGATCAAGAAGACTTTCAACCTTAATTTCAATGGGAGAGAACAAAATGCCAGATCATATGAGAAAATGGGATATTACCAAATAAAAGAGGCATACTATAGAAATATGAACAAAAGTAAAGGTATTTTTCCAGTAATTCTCAGGAATAAACAAAATGAAACAAGGTTGGAGATGAAACTGACAGACCCCAAAGTCTAAATACTATTTCATAATTATAGGTAATGAAAGCTTAAAGTTTCAACACAAGGAAGTAAATGAGATCTCTTAAGTAGCACTAAGATTTGGCAAAAATGAATCTCATAACTGAATTATGGCGAAGGAAAAGTTTCCTTTTGCAAATATATAAATACAATCCACTTAAACAAAGATTGTATTTGAGGTACTCTGCTAGATGCTAGTGATAAAAAGATGAAAAATGGCAAAATTTAAACTCATGGAATTTATAACATACAAGAATAGGGAAGATGAGATATGTACTGCAGAAAGTATGCTACAGTATAGATTATGACAAGGGAAAAGGGGAGTGCCAAAATTCATCATGTGAAAATTGGAGAGCTCTTATTTCACAGATATAATAGAAGGGAAATAACCTTGCTTGATTTATATCATGGCAGAAATTCACAAACCTTTCATAGAAAACATAGTGAGGAACATATGGGTAAAGCCAAAAGGAGAAAAATGAACAAAAGATAATACTTTAAGAGTGCTTTAGGGGCAGCTCAAAAGTCAGCACCCTCTTAGTTCAGATTCAGTGTTGGAAGGAAATGAGGCACCTATAAAACATTGAATATTTAACAAAGGAGGTGGTTTACTTTACCCTAACAAATTAAGGACACATAGCAAGGAAAAAGTTGTTCTTAGCTTCCCTAGATGTGGCCCCCTTTGTCTTCTTCTGGAAATTGCTTCTGGAGTCAGTAAATCATTAGTATATTGTGCCTTGCATGGTCTCAGGCACCCATAAAGTCTGAGAGGTCCCAACTATGTGTCCCAGAGTTTTCATACCCTAGATCAGGAAGCTTCATTAGGGAAAATGGGACCAAGCAGATTGTGTGAGGAAAGTAAGGAAAATCAATTTTGAGACTGTAACACTTGATTATTGATATTTGTAATGTCACTTCTGGATTCAAAATCCCCAGGTTCTAGGTTAGCTCATGTAGGAAAAAACACTTCTAGGAACCAGGAAAGGAACTTGACTACATTCCAGCCCCTATAAGGGCCTTCCTTTTCTGTTTATCCCATAAATAAAAGGTAAACAGAGTTGTTAAAGCTACAAAGACGTACCAATAGCCAATCTTATGACTTCAATCTTTTCATTGGAGTTGGGGCAGCATGGCTCATGAAGGAGAAATAAAGCCAGAAAGATCTTGACCCAAAAAAGATTTGCTTACCCAGTTTGCTTGAGACTACTGAATCTCCCGTCAAAGCCTCATTCCTCAGTTCACTGTCCCACTTCAAAGATGAAATAATCTAGAGAAATTGAGAGCTCTACCTTATTAAATATTCACCTATCAAGGTTTCTGTATGTGAATCAGGGAAGTACCCTTTCAGAAGGGAAATGCAGAAATTTAAGGAGACACCAGACATTGCCTTTTTATCTTTGATCCCTGAGAGAGATCACTGACTACTAATTTATTGATTATTCTCCAGCCTAATTAATAAATTGATTTTTAATACCTGGAAATTGGTCTCTCAGAATTTTTTGTCTACAAAAAAAAAAACTGTGTCAGGTTAAGCCAAACTGGAGAGGTTATAGATAAGTGATGAACTGCATAATCAGGTGCTTATTGGGACCAGGGCAATAGCATGGGGTAGCATCCTCTCTATCATCTGTAATAACTGGAATTGTTCTGGGACTGAGGCACCATCAAAAAGAGAATTCTACAGAGCAAGCTCTACAATGAAGTGTAAAAATCTGCTTAGAGAGGGGAGCCTAGAGTGGATATATGAGAAGATTTTATTACATGAGGAAAACAGAGAAAAGAAAGTACCCAGATAATTGTTGGAGTCAAGAATCAGAGAATGAGGGTCTAGAGTAAATAGAAAGTAGATAAAAATAGGAAAGAAAAAGGAACTAAGAGCAAAACCCCACATAAAAATGGTAACAAATGAGAGGAATGGATTAGAGTGAAGGTTTCTAATGGGATCAGGGCCATATTTTTTAAAAATCAAGTTAAAATAATTAAAAGTTGGTGGTTAGGTGGCACAGTGAATAGAGCACTGGTCCTGGAGTCAGGAGGACCTGAGTTCAAATCCAGCCTCAGTCACTTAACACATTTACTAGCTGTGTGACTTTGGGAAAGTCAATTTACCCCAATTGCCCTCCAAAAAAGCAATAATAATAATAATAATAAATGAAAGAACAAAAGACTGTATTTACAGCAAAAAAAAGGATAATTCTGATTTGAAGAAACTTCAATATTTGAGTTAGATGGAGGAAAATATAAATCTAATTCATAACTGTAAGTATGAATGGATTAAATGATCCAAAGCAAAGAAAAACAGTGACAGATTGGATAAAAAAAAAACCAAAACTTTACAATTTGTTGTTTATAGGAAACTAATAAAGAAATATCTCACTTTACATAAATCTGAATTATAAAAATTCAGCTTTCTATAAAGAATTCTTACAGAAATCCGCATTCTAAAAAAAAATCTATGTTAGCTTTAATATACTCTCTCCATTTCTGCCCCTTGGCTTGGCTCAGTGCTTCACCCATTAAAAACAAAAACAAAAACCCCTTCCAAATGAAAGCAGAAGAATAGAGACGTGAAGAGACTCTGAAGCTGCCCTCAGACTGGGGCCTTGGCTTGAAACCTCCCCACACTGAGAGAGAACACCTTTGCGCCATTCTATCCACCTATGTGTGTTCAGCTTCTGCGTGTCTGTCTTCAATCTATCCATGCTCAGGTATTGCATGTCTGTCCCTGACTTCCAGGTGTTACCTATACTCTCTAGTCTATGTCCATGTCTAGGCCCCAATCGTCTTCCCTCTGCATGTTCTTCCTTTTTGTTCCAGTCAGGCCCTTACATGGTAGGTCCTAGCCACTACATGGTCCTTCTCCTGCTCTCATTTCTCTGTCCTTGACCCCATGTGTCCTTGAATTGTGTGCCAACTGCCTCTTCCTACAGATATTTCTGCTTCCCTTCTTACCTCCCTTCCCAATGTCCATGGGTAAAACATAAAAATCATTTTATGTAGAGGAATATAGAAGGGTCCACTTACATAAAGTAAGAAATCTCTGCATAAAAAACAAAGACACACAACAATAAAACTGAGAGGATGGAGTAAGTGAGAAGAAAAGGAATGAGGCCTTGCTTTGGTGGTGGAAGGGAGTTCTACTGATGAATGATCCTATAAGTCTGTGAACAGAGATGGGAACTTCATGATTGATGTGGCCTGGGGATTTGGTGTGTGAAAAGTTTACTTGTTCTACCTTGGGAGTGAGGACAGGAACTCCTGTCTGCAACTGGTGCTGACAAATAATCCTTTCCCTGTCCTTACTGGCTGAGAGTGAGGCACAATAGAAAAGAGGAATCTGCAGGGCAAGTTCTAAAAAGCAATGGCAGGAACTTTCTAGGAGAAAGCATGAGGAATACAGAAAAAAAGTGCAGATGATAGGGGTCATAAATCAGAGTGAGGGTCTAGAGGAGTCAGAAAGAGAGGATGGATAATGAAGATAATAGAAGAAATCCTTTTTAGAAAGGGGAACAAAAATAAGTTTAAAAAATTAATGAACAGAATTAGTTAAAGGGAAGGAGAACATGTGGGGAACTACTTTAACTGTGTGGAAAAAAGGAGAGAGGGAATAATTATATAACCAGATAAAAGCCAAAGAGAAAGCAAAAATTACTAATAAACAAAATTCCAAAGGGAAAGGAGTAAAAAACTGAAACAAGCAGATCAGGGGTGAGGGAAAGTGATCCATTGTGAACATGACCATCTTAAAAAAAAACATTGAGTAAAGTAATTGAAGAAACACAGTACTGTGTTTACAGCAAAAAAAGGAAAATATAACTTAAAAATATTAGAGACAGATGGAGGAAAATATAAGCCTAAGTCATAACTTTAAATGTGATGGATTAAACAATCCAATAAAATGAAAAAGAGTGACAGATTGGACAAGAAAACAAAATCCTACAATCTGTTGCTGACAAGAAACACATTTACAAAACAAAGACAAGCAAAATAAAACTGAGAAAATGAGGGGAAAATTATTATTCATCAAGGAAATACAAAAAAGCAGGGGTTGCAATAGTGCTATTTGACAAAGCCAAAACAAACATTCAAAAAATGCAATAAACAAACTATATTAGGCTGGAAGGATTCATTGACAACAAACCAATATCAGTAATATGCTTAAATGTTCCAAATGCCTTAGCATCCAAATTCACAAAGGAAATATCTGAGCTACAAGAAGACAGAGAGAGTAACACAATAGTGACAGGAGATTTTAATATCCTTTTATCAATTTTTGGATATCTAATAGAAATATAAATGAAAGAGAAATATGCAAATGAACCCATTCTCAGAGAAATTCAAGTTAGAATAATTATGGCAATATTTGCTAAAATTCTATGCAATATTGCTAAATGCAATAAGAAATTAATAGACATCAGAAACAATGTAAGTCAATAATCCAGTGTTTCATAAATTGGAAAACATAGATTACCTAGGGAAAAAAGCTCCTTAATTTGATCAAAACTGCTGGGAAAACTGGAGAGCATTCTGACAGATATTAGACTTAGATCAACACCTTATATCACATTCCAAAATATATTCTAAATGAACATGTTACTTTAGTTTGGTTTTCTTTTTTTTGCTTTTTTTTTGGGGGGGGGGGAGGTAGGGCAATTGGGGTTAAGTGACTTGCCTAAGGTCACATGGCTAGTTTTGTGTTAAGTGTCTGAGGCCAGATTTGAAATCAGGTCCTCCTGACTCCAGGGCCGTTGCTCTATTCACTGCACCACCTAGCTAACTGACTACTTTAGTTCTAAAGATCATATTATAATTAGAAGGGAAACAAATCTTTTTGTGGTTATTTCAAGATGTATTTTTAGACAAACAAGAGATAGAGAAAATTACAAGAGATAAAATAAATATCTTTGATTACTTGAAACTGAAAGGCTTTTGTAACAAACAAAATTAATGCCCTTAAAATAAGAGAGGAAGTGACCAAATGAGAAAATATCTTTGTATCAAATTTCTCTGACAAGGGTTTGGTAACTGAAATATATAAACAATAAATTCATATGACTAATAACTATTACACAATGGAGTTAGAAGTACAATCTGGAGAGGAATGAGTACATGGTTAACATGGGCTTCCTCATTAAATCTGAGGTTCTACAAAAAAACAGCTAATCAGGGGGAGAGGCTGACTGGTGGAAGATACTTTCAACATGAGAAGCAGTCCAGAGGCCAAGTGAGCTGCCAGATTTAAAAGGTTTCAGTGGCATGTTGGAGAAAGTCCTGAGTCACTAGTAAAGCCTGGAGAGGAATATAGGAAGGTACTTGAATAATGAATTGGGATTAAGTGACTTGCCTAAGGTCACACAGCTAGTTTTGTGTTATGTGTCTGAAGCCGGATTTGAACTCAGATCCTCCTGACTCCAGGGCCAGTGCTCTATTCACTATAGCCCCACTACATTAGTTTTAAAGATCGTTTTATAATTAGAAGGGAGTAATTGAATAATGAACTGATGTCATCTGTGAGAGAAGCATCTAATAGCATAGTGTAGGCATAAGTACCGTACTGGCTCTACATTTTTATCAAGCCCTGGATAAAGACTTGGAAGGCATATTTATTTTGAAAACCAATAAACTGAATATATTAGGTGTACTTATATTCATTTGGACACCTCTCTTTTGCCATATGACAAACCCCTAATTTTTCTGCCTCTTAAAGTGTGACAATTTGTGTTGTTAGAAATCATGGACAGGAACTATTTTCATTTTCTAGCTTGTAACAGAAGAACTTAGGATACTTTCCAACAGAATTCTGAAATGAAGGACTTTTTTTTCACTGTAAAAACCTCTACAACTTAAGGTTAAAAATTATTTTGTCAATGTTCCTAATTCAACTTTAATAAAGTGAATCAAGGGATTTAATTACCAACTATATTTTTCTAATATTCTATGTGAAAAGCTACAGATTTCTTCTTAAAACATTGTCTCCAACTAAAGATATTTGTAGGTCACTGATAAATTGTGAACTAATTGGCATTTTAAAAAATACATTAAAATGAGGATAATTGTGAATGAGCTTTAAAAGGGGTTTTGCATCTATCTTAATAATGCAGCTTTGCAAGTTGTTAGAGAGTCAGAGCAATTAAATTAAACACAAGAATGGTCAGTGCAATCAATACAATTAAAATAATTAGGCCTGGTAACTGTAAGGTCAAATAGAGGTAGCTTTATAACAAGATGCCAGGGCAAAATTACTGACATTTCCAACCAAATTATATTCTCTAAATTATTGCCTTAGTGATAAATAAATAAAGTTATGCTAATGTAGGAGCTGATTACAGACTGAAATTAGTAAAATTGCTTGGCATGCAATCTTCTAGGGTTAACATATTTTTAAACATAATTAATAGCCTTTGCTCCCAACATCTGATTCTACATCATGTAGCTCATTTGCATTCCTTTGGAATATGCTGACAAGACTAAATGCCTAAGAAGAACGATCTCATCTATTGGAAGAAAATGCTATTTTTTGGTGCTACCTCTCCAAATGGTAGTTGTGCAATTTTAATAATAATGACTCTAAAAGGAATGTGAAAGAAAGAGTGCTGCTACATCTGTTTTTCTTTTCACTTTGGTGTTCGAAGCCTTTCGTAGAGTCAATGTGAAATGTAATTGCTCTTTTGACCTCTATCTTCTCAGAAATGAAAGGCACTCTGACCTTGTCAATTGAATGCCTTGCTGCTTTCAATGTTGCCCATTATATTGAAGGCAGGCAACTCCTGAAGAGAGACTAAAATCTACAGAGGAGCTGTGCTCTGGGCTGCCTGCCAGGGAAGGCTACATCAGCAGCAATTTAAACATGGCTAAACATCTCTAGCAGCTAAGGTAAGGGGGTGGGGAGATGAGAGATGGGGGAAGGGAGAAAGCATATCATAATATTGTTACCATGCAACATAAGGAGCTTTGAGGTAACAGTTCCGTTGCTGCATCTTCAGTATAGCTTATTTAGTTATAAGAACTAAAAAGCAATTTGGAAACATACTACAGAAAGAGTTAGTAACCAGTACTAGTACTAGGGCTAGCTTACTAAAACCATTGTGGCAGCCTTCGTGGACAAAATTTTATAGTAATTTCCCTTTGTAAATATAAATTTAAAATGATTTCCTTGCAGAATGAGGTAGCTGGGTAGTAGAGTGTAGAGAATAGGCCTTAGAATCAGGAAGACCAGAGTTCAAATCTAGGCATAAGTCACTTGACTCTTGACTTTAGAGATTACTGTAGAAAATTGAGGTATTGACTTGTTACAGTTTAGTCAACTGTAAAATGGGAAGAACTGCACCTACTTCCCAGGGCTGTTGTGAGGATCAAATGACATATTTGTACAAGGAGCTTAGCACAGTACCTGGCTAATAAATACTTATTCTCTTTCCTTCTCTTCCCCAAAGTGTAGGTTTGGATATTTAGTTACTGAAATTGGTCTGATTGTTTTTATATTTATGGTTGAGAGTTAGATAAGAATGAAATTTGAGTGTATTATTCTTTTTTTATTAAATTAAAATAAGGTATTCATATTTATGTTAAATTTTAAAAATTATATTAGAATTTATGTTAAATTTTAAAAAGCTTTTCAAGAATAAATTTAAAAGAGGTTTAAATTAAAAATAATCTATTAAGTTCCTCTATAGAAACTCTTTCAGCTTCATTAAGGAAAAGTTGAGATCTATCTATATAGTCAGATTATAAAAACATAAGGAGTGTTTTAAGAAACCACATGAGAAAACCAATCTCATCACTTTAGAGTTTTAACTCCTATGTCTCTTGTATACCATCTAGTTTCCTAGAGAATTTGCAATTTTAGTGGAAAGACAAGATGGACACACACAAAAACAATCTCTGGAATACAAGCCAATGAAGAAGTGAAGAGGTATCAGGTGTGAAGTAAGGATAAGTGCTTCAGGAGTTCAAACATAGGGATCCAGGTAAGTTGCAATATTTGGTAAAAGCTACATGTAGGAAATGGAACCTGAACTGTCCAGCTCCAATTCTCATCAGAAAAAAAAATTAAAGAAAGCTTAAAAGACTTAGAACACTCCACTCAAATAACATGCAAAGAAAGATTAAGAGTTATAAGAATTAATTTTCTGAAAACTATCTGTTAGGAGAGAATATTACTGTCACCTCCACCTCCATATTCATAAGACAACTGCCACAATGTACTCTGACTCCAGGAACTATTTTAAATCAGGCACTGAAATAGTGATGAGCTAGAAGTAACTACTACTGGCTCATGAGAGTAGATTGCTAAATTTTCAGTATGAGCATTTATACCTCAAAAAGAGGCAAATGCTATAAATTGGGGGGGGGGATGATTTACTATTTTGTTGATCATCTAGACTTAAGTGATGGGCAAATGTTAACACATATTAAAATTAAAAACACATTTTTTTTCAGAGAACTTGTTAAATATTTGCCAGCCTAACCCTGGACTGAAGTCCAATAAAGTCAGCTATCTTTTTAATTCATAGCTGAAATATTTCATGCTCCTAAAAGGAACTCTGAAATGTAACATCTTATGCTTCTAATTTTTGGATGCTTTTTTCTGTATTGAAATGGGATATAAATAACAAACTCAGCTGTTTTATTTTTATGCATTGCCATTCAAAAATATTTATTTCCCAACCCAAAAAACATAGTAACTGTTGATCAGACATTGAATTAGTATTTATTAAGCATCAGGCACTGTACTAAGGTACTTCCCTGAGCCCTAGGAATGCAAAAAGGCAAAAAGACAGTCCTTGCCCTTAGTAAATTCACAGGCAAATGGGGGAGACAATAAGCAAACAAGTATGTACAAACAAAAAATATTAAGAAAGAGGAGGTACAGACTTAATTAGAATTAGTGAATGGAAGAAAAGCTAGATCCTCAAAAAAGGATAATGTGAGAGCTCAGGTCTATATTATAAACCACAAATGAAGGAAATTATTTTTTGTTATTGTTGTTTTCCTTTTGGAGAGAGGAAGGTAGGGCAATTGGGGTTGTGACTTGCCCAAGTTCACGCAGCTAGTTTTGTGTTAAGTCAAATTTGAACTCAGGTCCTCGTGACTCCAGAGCTGGCGGTCTATTCACTGTGCCACCTAGGCCCCCCAAATAAAGTACATTGTTAAGAATGTTATATATATTCTGATATGATTAATATGATTTATGAGAAAATTAATTATTTTTAGTCTGATATTCATATTGGAGGACAGAAGACAAGTACATCTTGATAATAATCTTTAAAAAACTAACAGAGGATGGTGGATAATTTGTTTTTAGCCCTACATACAGTTAGCAAGAGTCAATGAACTTACACAGGTGTGAAATATTACATATACTTAGTCATTGTGACAGTTTGTTTTATTTACTAAGTGCTAAGGATACAAAGATAAAAAGGTAGTCCTTGAACTCAATAGGTCAAAATTATCAGGGTAGGGACAACACTCCAAGTCATTTAAGGAAGGAGGGAACTCTCAGCTGCAACAGTCAGGACAAGCATCCAGTAGAAGGTGTATCTTGAATTGATGCTTGTAAGACATAAAAAAAAAATTATGAGGCAAAGTTGGGGAAGAAGTGCCTTCAAGTCATGAGGGGCAGCTAATGCAAAATCATGGAAAACAGAGATATTATGTCATGTGTGAGGAATGTCATGTGATAAGGCCTATTTACTTTGTCTATAGGGTACACTGAGTGCAGTAATGGACAAAGAACTTTAAATGTCAAATAACTTTGTGACCAGTTTAAAATGCCAAACAGAAGAGTCTATTTGATCTTACAGTTGATAGGAGCCACTGGACTTTATTTGGGGAGCAGAGGAGACAAAGGGGACTGACATAGTCATTTTATACTATTTTAGTAACTCTGAGGAGGGTGTATTGGAAAAAAAAATTGTAGGTTATTCCCATGTCCAACTAACAGATGATGAAGGCATGAAACAAATAGCATCATCAATAACAAATTTTGAAATGTATATGTGGGATTAAAATTAGATCTAAGAGAACAAATTAATAGTGAATATGTTACCAAGAGAGATTGGGAGATTTTTTGTTATAACTTTTAAAAAACAAACCCTTCTGGGGTGGCTAGGTGGTGCAGTGAGTACAGCACAAGCCCTGGAGTCATCTGGGTTCAGATACGACCTCAGACACTTGACACGCACACACACACAAGACTAGTCATGTGACCTTGGGAAAGTCACTTAACCCTGATTGCCCTACCCTCCCCCCTCCAAAAAAAATAAAAGCAAAAAACAAACCTTTCCAAAAGGCCAAGGAAAGGAGTTGATCCAGTTTAAGATTCTCTAGAGTAGGGCCTTCTTACCATTAAACTTTCCATCTAGCTACATAATCTACCAAAGAAATTCATTTTGATTCAGTGCTGAAATAGAATTTGGAGTATGTAAGCACTTCTAAGTCACAGCATATTTTGAATCATATCAGAATTTCTGAACACAAGTCAATGAAAAGAAGTTTATTATTTTTTAGTAATTTACAAATTCAATGGGTTGGCAAACTCCCTGCTTTCAGTGAAATCATTTTGCTCGACAAAGTCAAAAAGGATTAAACACACTAAAACCATAAAATCAATGAAAGAAAGATATTTGAGCCTCTAAAGTATAGGTTTTTTTTAGACTTTTTAGTTTGAGGACATTTTGTTTGCTAAAAGGGACAGAAAAAAACCACTTACATAAAGAAAATTGATAAAATCAGATTGAAAAGGAACACAGCTTCTCAAACGCAATAGTAAGAAGACATATGCCATTTGAGGATCTTCATCTTAAATGAATGTTCTGAGAGAACCTGTTCAAAAGCAGAACAATGACTGAGTTTATGCTGGTCATGGGGTGTCATGCTTCATTATATCACTTAATTATGATGGTTGTCAGATTTTTAAAGGTTATAACTGACAAGTGTAAATAAAATAATTAGTTTGAGACTTAGGGAAGATTATTAAGTGAATAAAGATTAAGATCATACCTAAGAAAAAGGAGCTTTGCATTTTTGAGAATAGCTAAGTCATCCACAGCTGATCATCTTGCAATATTGCTGTTACTTTATACATGATACACTTCACTTTGCATCCGCTCATATAAATCTTTCCAGTTTTTCTGAGAGCATCATGCTCATCATTTCTTATAGCACAATAGTATTCAATCATAATCACATACCACAATTTGCTCAGCCATTCTCCAATTGACATCACTCATTTTTTAGCCAATACTAGATTGTTTTGTATAATTACCACTTTATTATATCATTTCAGATCTGGTAGGGACAGACCACCTTTTTGACATTTTTTCCCATTTATTTCCTTGATATACTTGACATTTTGTTTTTCCAGATGAATTTTGTTATTATTTTTCTAGCCTCTATAAAATAATTTTTGGTAGTTTGATTGATATGACACTGAATTGTCTTTTTTTTTAACTGACTTGGTCTAGCCATGAGAAATTAATATTTTTTCTAATTGTTTAAATCTTCCTTTTATTTGCATGAAAAGTGTTTTCTAATTGTCTTCCTCAGTTTGTCTTGGTGGGTAGACTCCCAAGAATTTTATATAGTCTACAGTTATTTTAAATGGAGTTTATCTCTCTATTTCTTGCCATTGGACTTTGTTGATAATAGATAGAAATGCTGATGATTTATATGGGTTTTTCGTGTCCGGCAACTTTGCTAAAGTTAATTATTTCGGCTAACTAGTTTTTAGCAGATTCTCTAGGATTCTCTAAGTATGCCATCATATCATCTGCAAAGAGGTTTAGTTTTGTTTCCTCATTACCTATGCTAGTTCCTTCAATTTCTTTTTCTTATTGCTATAGCTAGCATTTCCAGTTTATTATTGAATAATAATGGTTATAATGGGCATCCTTACTTCACCCCTGGTCTTACTGGGGAGCCTTTTAATTTACCTTCATTACAAATAATGTTTGCTGATGGTTTTACATAAATATTGCTTATCATTTTAAGGTAATCTCCATTTATTCTTATATTCTCTAGGTTTTTTTAAATAATAATGTATGTTGTATTTTGTCATAGGTTTTTTTTTATCTATTGAGATAACCATGTTATTTTTGTTGGTTTTGTTTTTGATATGATAAATTATGCTAACAGTTTTCCTAACATTGAACCTAACATTTCCTAACATTCCTAACATAGGAAAGCCCTGCATTCCTAGTATAAATTCCACCTGATCATAGCGTATGATCCTTGTGATATATTGCTGTAATCTCCTTACTAGTATTTTATTTAAAAATTTTACACCAACATTCATTAGGAAAATTGGCCTAGAGTTTTCTTTCTCTATTTTATCTGGAGTTTTCTGGGGGTGAGTCCTGTGGCTTGTATTGATTCTTGTTTAGGTATCAATACCATATCATATTTGTGTCATAAAGGAATTTGGTAAGACCCCTTTTTTTGTCTATTTTCCCAATACTTTACATAGCATTAGGATTACTTGTTCTTTATATGTTTGGTTGGGAAGTTCATTGATGGCTTGTTCAATTTCTTTTTCTAAGATTGAGTTATTTAAATATTCTAATTCCTCTTCTGTTAACTTGGGCAATTTGTATTTTTGTAAATATTTATCCATTTCATTCAGGTTTTTAAATTTATTGACACATAATTGGGCAAAATAGCTCCTGATAATTGTTTTGATTTCCTTTTCATTGATGATGAAGTTACTCCTTTCATTTTTGATATTTGTAATTTGGTTTTCTTCTTTCCTTTCTTTAATCAATGGTTTATCTATTTTTTTTTTTACAACACCAGTTTCTAGTTTTATTAGCTGAATTGGTTCTTACTTTAAATTTTATTAATCTCTTCTTTGATTTTCAGGATTTCCAATTTGGTATTTAATTGGAGATTTTTTATTTGCTCTTTTTCTAGACTTTTTATTTGTATGCCCAATTCTTTGATTGGCTTTTCCTCTATTTTATCGATGTAAGCATTTAGTGATATAAATTTTACCCTAAGTAATGCTTTGGCTGTATCCCAGAAATTTTGGCGTGTTGTCTCATTGTTGTCCTTCTCTTTGTTATTTGACCCCCATATTCTTTAGAATTAAATTATTTAGTTTCTGATTGTTATTTAATCTATCTTTCCTCTCAGTAAACATTTCCTAAATATCTATGATATGCCAGAAATTGTGCTAAATGCTAGTGATACAAATATGAAAAAAAAGACAGTTCCTATCCTCATGGAGTTAAAATTTAATGAAGGAAGACAGCACACAAAAAAGGAAGCTGAAAGGGAGAGGGGAAATGTACCCAACTAAGCAGCATGGTGGAGAAGTCAGAGAAATCTACAAGTTACACAGTTGGGTAACTAGGTGATGGGCCTGGAATCAAGAAGCTCATTTTCTTGTGTTCAAATGTGACCTCAGACATCCTAGGTGACCCTGGAGAAGTCACTTAACCCTGTTTGTCTTCATTTCTTATCTTTAAAATGAGCAGAGAAGAAAATGGCAAATCACTCCAGTATCTTTGCCAAGAAAACCCCAAGTGGAGTAATGAAGATTTGGACATGACTAGAACAACTGAACAACAGCAACAGCAATACAGCTAAGTGGGAAATGATGAGATGTCTATACTGAGTCCCCTCTTTAGGTAACTCAAGCCTCAACGTCCATTGATATGGGACTTTTTCCTCATTTCTTGGTGTCAATATCTCATGCGTGTGAGAGGGGAGGAGTAGAGTTACCAGGAGTGGGAAAGAAAGGAGATCCAGTCTCCTAGTTCTACTGTTTTCCAGCTTTGAAAGCTAAGATGCAGGATGTCACCTTCTCTTAGGGCTGTTCACAATAGAAGACTTTGGGAAGAAGCAGGCATTAAAGGATCATGTCCCTATCCACAATTTGTTGCACTACAGATTTGGGGAAATTTCCCCATGGGAAAGAGCTGGGTCTCTCTCTCTCTCTCTCTCTCTCTCTCTCTCTCTCTCTCTCTCTCT
>NW_027185793.1:15122084-15177500 GCF_028583685.1 Petaurus breviceps papuanus | reverse complement strand
TCTCTCTCTCTCTGTCTCTCTCTCTGTCTGTCTCTCTCTGTCTCTCTGTCTCTCTGTCTGTCTCTCTCTGTCTCTGTGTCTCTCTGTCTCTCTCTGTCTCTCTCTCTGTCTCTCTCTGTCTCTGTCTCTCTCTGTCTCTGTCTCTCTGTCTCTGTCTCTCTCTCTCTGTCTCTCTCTCTGTCTCTGTCTCTGTCTCTCTCTCTGTCTCTCTCTCTGTCTCTGTCTCTCTCTCTCTCTGTCTCTCTCTCTCTGTCTCTCTCTCTCTGTCTCTCTCTCTCTCTCTCTCTCTCTCTCTCTTTCTCTCTGTCTCTCTCCTGAGCTGACATAGCATAGCTCACTCACTCTCAGAGGGAGTGCTCTTTCAGTCTGCATAGTATGGTATATGTTCTTATATGTATATCTTTTCTGATTTCTGTTTTTCTATCTACTTGGATAAGTAGGTTTATTTGCTATTTGATATATTGTTCAATTTAGAATTGGCATTTGATTGGGAGGTAATCAAACCTTGGATACAAGATTTGGGGCCATTTCCCCATTAATGAATAGTGATCAGGTGTTTAGACAGCCTAAATATTACTGCCTCTAGACCAATAATCTTTAAGGGAGTGATAGATAAAATTCGAACCTGTTGCTCCTTTTCTTTGAGAAGGGCAGAATGACTAACCTCTGACTGCTTCCCCTCCCGGATCGTTCTCTCAAAGATTTGGAATCTTGTGATTTGGACTGTCTGGGTTGCACCTTGAGCACATCCCATCTCATGTAATGAACATGCCTATCTTCTTACTGAATTCTAGCCTCAACCTATCCTATTCTTATGATACTGGGGATTCTCCAAACTCAGAAACCTAAGGATCTAGCTCAGAGAGTGAAGACTTAGGCCTCCTGTGGGGTTCACTGGCCCCTCTTGCCTCTGTCCTCTTGTAAGCCTCCGCACAGTCTGCATGGATTGTCAAAGAGTGCAGATATGGGATCCCAGTATGAGCTCCCTAATATCCTACAATTATGAAAAGACTAGCATTTGTTCCAGTCAGAACTGGCATTCTAATGAGTATTAGATCATCTGGACACGCAAGAGTCACAATGTCCACTTTTTTGTTGACATCAGTATCTTCCTTGGGAAATTTCAAGCTCAACTAGACATATCCAAGGTATGAAAAGTCTTTATCACTCAAACCACCAAATCTAAGTTCCATGATAGGCTCTAAAGGAATTTTATCCAAATATCTGTCATAAGGAGTTTAGAAAATGATGGCAAATTAAGATCCACCCCCATGACAGAATTGTGGTCTACATTCTCAGTTTTTCCTGTCCCCTCTGCAGAAGATGCTATGAGTACAGAAGAAATAGACCTATAAGGAATTGATAATGAGGTCAGTGTGGCTGCTCCTGGGGTATGTGGATGCACTCTTTCCCTGTCTCCACTTCACATTCTCCAAACTGGACTAGATTTTACCTTCTTCTTGACCAAAGCTACCTTCTCTTTACTAGTATACCCAATATAGGTATGGACATCTAATCCATGATTATAAGAAAAAATGGATCCGTCACTCTGATGATTATCTGAAGGAAGTGTTCTTATTTTTATCTTTTGTGCCCTCTGTTACCTTAGTTCTCTACCTTCCCAAGGATAATAATGTGCCCTGCTCTATCCCTTACTTAATTGTCTTGGGTTCTGTGCCTGCCACTCAGCACTGGTGGTTCTGTTGCCCTGCTTTGCTTCTCTGGCTCATACTTGAGAAGGCTTGGAGTTTTCTGGGGGTGAGTCCTGTGGCTTATATTGATTCTTGAGGTTCAGGAATACCTGTCAACTCAAGCATTGTTGTCAATGATATCTGTAGCTACATAGATCTGATGACATCAGACACATGAAGGTCATATGCCAAGCCCTAACTCAATTTCTGTGTCATTTTTCCTGCATTCTCAGGATCCACAGCTTCTACCTGTATCAGTCTCTTCACTCTTCACTTACACTTCATTGACTTCCTGAGGAGGAACTCAACTGGCTTTTCTTCTTTGCATATCACAATAGTAGAGATAAAATTAACTCTCCCTCAAACATCTCAGCTAAAGTTTGTACACATTCATGCCAAGTAACATCTGTCCTTTTCTCTGTGAGGTTATCCACTGCTGCTGCAGCTGTCCCCTTAGGCTACCTGTCAGTCTAATAACTGGTTCAGAGACCTTCCTGAATCCCAGACTTACTCTTGCCTGTTCAACCCAAACCTCCTAAGATTGCTCATGTCCAGAGAAAATACCATGGTGTCTGTCCTTGATAGGGAGATATACCCTCAGGCTTACTCACAAATGAATTAGAGCTCCTGGATTTAATTGCAGCATTCAGTCTCCCTGTAAGAATAGTTCCTTCTATTAGAAAAGCTCCTACTTCTTTAAGCAATTTTTTCTCAAAGGGTAAACAAATTTGAAATTTCCAGGAATTTCTCCCTGTTTTCAATGTTTCAAGAATATCTCTTTGGTTAAAGTTCTCAGGTAATATTAACATGATTTCCTGGGTTTCCTCACCTATTTGAGCCTCAACAGCCTTAATTCTATACTCTTTAAATCCTTTGACTTCTCTGCCCCATATCCTTAACATGTCTTCGTTCTTAAGGTCTGGGTCTAATCCTGAAAATAAAAGATCCATATGCTTTTCAAATGAAAAGTAAGACAGTATCACTCAATTACCTTAGCTCCTATAGTTTCTAGAGATTGCTTCACCTTTATCCACATTAATACAAAATATCACTACAGTTAATAAATGCATAGTATTCCAACAATAATGATCTGTTAGATTAATATATTATGCTGAAATAACATAATAGACATGAATTCAAATCATGAAAACAGTGCCAATTACTTTTTCATGTTTCTACATATGACAATTATACAAAAAAGTAGCATTCAGATATTTAAGAAATACAGTATATCAATAAATTTAGCAATTTTATAAAAATAAAATGATGCCCGGTCAGTTTGGTTAAGCTTGTTACACTTCCACAAAACAATAAAAACAAATGAAAATTTTATAATAATTCCAGATCATATCCAAAAAGAACTAAAATTATCTGTAACTCTAAAGAAAATCTTCTTTTAAAGAGAAAATAAATGCAAACAAAAAGATAAAGTCCCCTTCTGAGACAGACTTTCTTCTTCTTTAGTCATTTTCCAGTTGTTTATGATATTTCATGATTATTTTGGGGGTTTTCTTGGCAAATATACTGGAGTGGTTTTCCATTTCCTTCTTCAATTTATTTTACAGAGGAAGCTGAGGCAAATAGGGTTAAGTGACTGGTCCAGGGTCATACAGCTAATAAGTGTCTGAGGCTGGATTTGAACTCGTCTTCCTGATTCCAGACCCAGCATTCAATCCACCATGTCACCTGCCTGAGACAAAATTGGTGACAGTCAAAAACTGCCTTAAACTTTCTTTCTAAATCAAAGAAGTTTCTTAGCCACCTATTAAAGATCCAAAACTAGGTATGAAATTGAAAGAAAGGAAATGCCCTCAGGATTCATCAGTGATTCCTAAAAATCACTGGCAGGGGAGGGGCGTGGAATCCTGTCTTTAAAGTTTCTCACAAAAAATTTGTCAGCATACAAATTGTAAACCAAGATGTTTGTAGAAAACAATTCCTTCCAGGCCAATAAAAGTACAAATAAACCTACTCAAGTAGCTAGATTAAGAAGACAACAGAATGCTCTTGAAGCAAGATTCTAAAGAATTATGGAACAGAAAAAAAAGAGTTGGCCAAAACTTTTAGAAGAAAAAACTGGTGAAAAAAAAAACCCTCCAAAATGTCTTATAGGACTAAATAACTAAAAATTATATTCCTATGAACAATGCCACTATTTGTAATGTGTTTGCCTCAAAGAGAGGCATGACCTTAACATCTCCCCCTACTCTTCTTCAAAGGAGACTTTAATTCCTTTGAGGGAAAACAGGAGGCCAGACACTTTTCTCTCCTCAGAGAAAAGGGGTACTGGGCTAGAATTATGATGATCTTCTCCCTTCAATGTTGTTCTTGAGGCAGTAAAATCTAGGTCCAGGCTAAACTCCTGATTACTATTCATCAATGGTGAAAAGACCCCAAGCATTATATCCAAGGTAGTGATAAGGTGTGAATACCAAGGTTATTTGAACCTGTAGGATGATGAAATTTTTCCAATGATGAGCTTCTTGGGGCATAGTGGAAAATTCAGAGAAATCCCTAAGTAGGGCAACCAGGAAGGAAATGAAGATCATTGAACTACAACCCTTTTGCTATCTCTTGCGTGAGAAGGAAAAGTTTCTAAGAGTAGATCTAAAGAGCTTGGCAGTTCTTTTATTTAATCTTGTGTTATGCAAAAAAATAATACTTTCCACATCACTTTGTAAAGGGTAGCTATATACTAAAAAAAAAAGTTTTATATTATGTTGGTGGCCTGAAAGTAGCAGAAAAGTGGCTTTATCTAGCAGGAGAGCTGTGAATATTAAAAGGGAAACAAATATCAGTGAAACAATTTTGTCCAGGATGTGAGATGTTGTACAAATTATTTTATAAACATCAGGTCTCCTGTCCAAGGTGCCAAGCTGTTCTGGGCAAAATGGGTTTCTGTACTCATGGATGTTCCTTACTAGATCTATATAAGCTGTGCCCACTCTCTGTCACAGACATTATGTACATTACTGGAAGATAATGACAGGATTATAGGTGGAATGTTACATTTGATTTTTCCTCTTTTGCCTGATATTGAGAAAAGTTTATGATTATTCTTGCTTATGCTTTGTTATTTGGTAACTTTCATAATTTTGTCACTTATGTCATTGTGATTACCTGATTTTTGTGAGGTACAAGGAAGCACTGAAGTTTATTCTCATACACAGACTTTCAGGAGTCTAAAAGAAAGATTTTGAGTTGTAGCAGTATGGTATACTCTTTTCTGGGAAGCCCAAACCTTCTAGAAAAGGTTCAGGCTGGGTTAACATGTCAGGGTAGGGACAAGTAGAAGGGGTCATGATGATGAGGGACGGAATCCCAATAGGTTCAGCAGGAATTCTGATCTTATCTAAGACCAGAAAACCTGCAATAGCATCTGGAAAGAATTCAAGGTCTCAGGCTTAATTGGAGTGAGAGTTGTAGAAGTTTATTGTTGCGCTTTTGATGGAAGCAGAAGTGGGCAAGAGTCCTTTACGGGACCAGCGAGTGAGAGGGGTACATACTTTTACCTTTAAAGGGTACGGGCTGCCATTGTCAGAGCTGACCAGACAGGAGGGGCCTCAGTGCATAGACAAAGGTCAGAGCTGACCAAGAGGAGCATGTGAATAGAGAGTTTAGATAAGATTTGGGCCAGACCAAAGGAGACAAAAGGCAAGGATAAAGGAGGGTGTGGGCCAGGCCTAGAAGAAATGAAGAGATTAAGTAAGAACAAAGGGGTCACAGGGTGTTGCCTAGGTGGAGTGTGGGATAGGGAGCAGGGGCAGAGCTCAAGGATGGGAAAGGACAAATTGCAGTTACAATTTCACAGACTGGTTTTACAAGTTGGTTTCACAAATTGACCTAGACCCCAGGTACCCCATCAATGAGTTGGATTGGGTTCCATTACCACCCCAATTAACATAATCACAAAAGGTCAAGACTGGAAGAGGTGCTACATATGTAAAGTCACAAAATGTCATATAAATCTCTCATCATCATTATAACTATTATTATCTTGATTCACTTGTTGACCCTATTTTATCTCATCCTTAATATTTATTGCTCAATTACCTTATCTATGCAAATGATGTTCATATCCATATGTCTAGCCCTCCTTTTTCTCCTGATCTCTCGGTTTACATTTTCAACATCTTGTTGGTCATCTCTAGCTGTATGATCATAAGAACTTCATACTTAACACATTTAAAATAGAATTTATCATATTCCTCCTTAAAAGAGATGATTCCTCCACCAAACTTCCCTATTCCTCTTGTAAGCACCATTAACTTCCAAGTCATACAGGTTTAGACACTAAACCTCAAAGTTATCTATGATGGTTTCTTCTCCCTCACCACCCTCACATCCAATAAGTTGTCAGGTCTTATCATTTCTAGCTCCACAGCATTTCATACCTACACAGCTACCACCCAACCTTTAGGCATTTATCACCTTACATCAAGATATTTCAATAGCCTCCTAATTGAAAGTTATGCTGATTTTGTATTCCATTGTCCCAAGCCCTGCATGTCAATCAGTGCTGAGAAAGGCTCTGTTTCTTCAGCTATTGTATTACTTGATATTTAATATGTATTTCTAGCAGTTAAGCACCACATATACTGTTTGGGAAGGAAATTAGATGAAAGGGTCCATCTCCTTTTACTGGCATGAAACTTTCCAAATTGTCTTTATCTCAGTACAAAAGCTATCAATAAAATCTAGCTTCACCTCAAATCTCTTGCTGATCTCCAATAATCAGTGCATCAATATTTTGCTACCTTAATGTATTTTAATACTCCTTTTAATTCCTTGTCCTGAGTTTTGCTTTGTTGATCATGGTGAAAGCCCAAAGAACTTTCGTTTTAACAATCCGAATAGATAATAGTAGACAAATTGCAGGGATTCACCAGATCTCTCCCAAATCCTATTCCAAGCAATTTTAAATAATACCTCAAAACAAATTGGAGAGCAGTAAAACTCAAAAAATGATGGTGAAAAAAAATGTTCAACCCAAGACAATTCAGCTAGTAGGCAGTCTATCACATTGGGCTGAGAGTAGAGTATAAGCCACACCCCCAATAAACCAGCAACAGATCTTGAAGGCAACAGAATAAGTGAGAGCAGTGATGGTTTACAGAGCTCTCAGTTCACAGAGGGTTAGGTGATCAGACAACTGGTTAGAAGGAAGATTGTAGGGATCTCTTTGCTACCACTAGGTGCAGTACTCTATTACATTACTGTACTCAGATCTGGGTTGCAGTCCTAAATCAAAGTCTTGTGTCAGAGTTACAAGGCAAGGAGAAACACTAGCACACCAAGCTTGTGACCATAGAGTAACAGGGACCCTGGTCACAATTCCATGGTGGAAAAGAGTGTTTGTGGTCACTCAGAGAGCAGAGCACAGGCCAGGAAAGTAATGATCACACCTCTCCTTAAATAATACCAGCTTGGAAGATCTAAAAACTTACAGATCCCCAGAACTAGCTCTGAAAACAGTTGCACAAAAATTTAGAAAGGGTGGGAAAAATGCTCCCTCCATCCTAAGAGTGGAACCTAACTTTACTATACCATTAAAAGACAAGAAATAGCCTGGAAAATGAGCGGGGGGGGGGGAGGAAGATACTGATCATAGAAAGTTACTATGGTGACAGAGAAGATCAAAACACCAACTCAAAGAAGACAACAAAGTCATAACTTATAACATAACCAAAGCATCAAAGAAAAATGTGAATTATTCTTGGGCCAAAAAAGAATCACTGCTCAAAAGGGATTTTAAAAATCAAATAAGAGAGGTAGAGGGAAATTGGAAAAGGACATGAGAGTGATGCAAGAAAATCATGGAAAAGGTATCAACAGCAGGGTAAAGGAAGCATACACACACACACACACACACACACACACACACACACAAATACTGAGGAAAATAACATCTTAAAAAACAGGTTAACCCAAATGGTGAAAGAGGCACAAAAATTGGTCAGAGAAAAACTTTGACCAAATGGTAAAAGGCACAAAATTCACTGAACACCACTCCTTAAAAAAGTAGAATTGGGCAAATGGAAAAGGACATCCCAAAAGCTCACTGAAGAAAATAATTTCTTAAAAATTAGAATTGGGCAACTAGAATCTAATTATTCCATGAGACATCAAGAAACAATAAAGACTAAATGTAAAGGATGAAAAAAAATAGAAGATGTGAAATATCTCATTGGGGAAAAAAAAAACTGACCTGGAAAATAATACAGGAGAGATCAGTTAGGAATTATTGAGCTATATGAATGTCATGATCAAAAAAATCCTGGACATTGTATTTCAATAAATTATCAAGAAAACTGCAATGATATTCTAGAACTAGAGAGTAAAATACAAATGAAAAGAATCTACCAATCATCTCCTGAAAGAGATCTTAAAATGTAAATATTATATAATATTAGAGCCTGATTCCAGAGCTTTCAGGTCAAGGAGAAAATATCACAAGATTCCAGAAAGTAGGAGAGAAAGGGGATTTTAGGAGAGAGAGGGGGCTAATAGAAGAGAGAGCAGATTGGGAAAAGCAGTAGTCTGAAGCAAAGAGGATAGACAGAGTGAAAGGAGAGAGAGAGGAGAAGAAGAAGTAGAAAGAGGAGGAGGAGGAAGAGGAAGAGGAGGAGGAAGACAAGGAGGAGGGGGAGGAGGGGGAGGAGGAGGAGGAGGAGAAGGAGGAGAAGAAGAAGGAGAAGGAGAAGAGGAAGAAGAGGAGGAGGAAGAAGAAGAAGAAGAAGAAGAAGAAGAAGAAGAAGAAGAAGAAGAAGAAGAAGAAATAAAATGGAGAGAAATGCAGTTAGTAACCAGAATTGTGAAAGTTTTATAACAAATTTCTCTGATAAGGACCTCTTTTCTCAAATATATAGAAAATTGTGTCAAATTTATAAAAATAAGAGCTACTCCCCAATCAATAAATTGTCAAAGCATATGAACAGACAATTTTCAGATAAAGAAATCAAGCTATCTATAGTTATATAAAAATGCTCTAAATCTTGATAGATTAAAGAAATGTACATTGAAACAATTCTGAGGTACCATCTCACACCTATCAGGTTTTTTTTTTAATTTTTAATCATTTCCCTTTTTAAAAAAATTAATTTATTTTTAGTTTTCAACATTCACTTCTGTAAGATTTTAAGTTCTAAATTCCCTCCCCACCCCAAGACAGAATATAATCTGGTATAGGTTCTACATGTACATTCACATTAAACATATTTTCACATTAGTCATGTTGTAAAGAAGAATTAGAATTGATGGGGAAAAACCATGAGAAAGAAGAAGCAAAAAAAAAAAACAAAAAACAAAGAGAGCAAATAGTATGCTTCAATTTGAATGCAGACTCCATAGTTCTTTCTCTGGATGTAGATAGCCTTTTTCATCACGAGTGTTTTAGAGTTGTCTTAGATCCTTGCATTACTGAGAAGAGCTACGCTATGAAAGTTAGTCCTCACACAATGTTGCTGTTACTGTGTACAATGTTCTCCTGGTTCCACTCACTTCACTCAGCTTCAGTTTATGTAAGTCCTTCCAGGTTTTTCTGAAGTCTTCTTGCTCACCATTTCTTATGGAACAATAGTATTTCATTACATTCATATGCCACAATTTGTTCAGTCATTATCCAACAGATGGACATCCCCTCAATTTCCAATTCTTGGCCACCACAAAAAGAGCTACTATAAATACTTTTGTACACATAGGTCCTTTCCCCCTTTCTATCATCTCTTGGGGATACAACCTAGTAGTGGTATTGCTGGGTCAAAAGTTATGTACAGTTTTATAGCCCTTTGCGCATAGTTTCAAATTGTTCCCCAGAATGATTGGGTCAGTTCACAACTCCACCAACAATGCATTGGTGTTCCATTTTTCCCATATCTCCAATATTTATCATTTTCCTTTTTTGTCATGTTAGCCAGTCTGCTAACACCTCAGAGTTGTTTTGATTTGCAGTTCTCTAAACAATAGTGACTTAGAACATTTTTTTTTCATATGGCAATAGATAGCTTTAATTTCTTCCTCTGAAAATTGCCTGTTCATATCCTTTGACCATTTGTCAATTGGGGAATGACTTGTATTCTTATAAATTTGTCTCAGTTCTCTCTATATTTTAGAAATGAGACCTTTATCAGAGATGCTGGTTGTAAAAATTGTTTCCCAGCTGTCTGTTTCCCTTCTAATCTTGGCTGCATTGACTTTGTGCAAAAACTTTTAAATTTAATGTAATCAAAATTATCTGTTTTGCATTAAATAATGTTCTCTCTTATTGAGCCATAAATTATTCCATTCTCCATAAATATAACAAGTAAACTATTCCTTGCTCTCCTAGTTTGCTTATATCTAAATTGTGTACCCATTTTAACTTTATGTTAGTATACAGTATAAGATGTTGGTCTATGCCTGGTTTCTCCCATGCTCTTTTCCAGTTTTCCGAGCAGTTTTTGTCAAATATTGAGTCCTTATCCCAGGAATTGTAGTCTTTGGGTTTATCAAACAGTAAATTACTATAATCATTGGCTACTTTGTCTTGTGTACCTAATCTATTCCACTAATCCACCACTCTATTTCTTAGCCAGTACCAAGTAGTTTTGAGTATTCCTTCTTTATAACACAATTTAAGATCTGCTATATCTAAATCACCTCTCCTTGCCTTTATTTTCTTTAATTCCCTGATATTCTGGACCTTTTGTTCTTCCAGATAAATTTTGCTATTTTTTAGCTCTATAAAATAATATTTTGGTGGTTTGATTGGTATGGCACTGAATAAGTAAATTAATTTAGTTGTAATTGACATTTTTATTATATTTTCCCAGTCTACCCATGAGCAACTGCTATTTTTCCAATTATTTAGAGCTGACTTTATTTGTGTGAAAAGTACTTTGTAATTGTTTTCATATAGTTGGGTTTGTCTTGGCAGGTAGACTCCCAGATATTTTATAGTGTCTTCATTTAAAGTTACTGTAGATGCAAAATATTTGGAAGTCTACTAGATTTTCTAATATGACACAAAAGGAAAATGAAAAACATTAGAGGGGATGTGGGAAAATTGACTTACTTATGTACTGTTGGTGGAGTTGTGAATTTATTCAACCATTCTGTAGAGTATTTTGCCCAAAAGGATATAAAACCATGCATACCCTTTGACCCAATAATACAACTATTAGCTCTGTACCCCAAAGAGAGCAAAATGAAAAGGTAAAGGACCTATGTGTGCATAAATGTGGATAGTAGCTCTTTCAATTATGGCAAAGAATTGGAAATTAAAAGGATTTCCATCAATTGGGGAATGGCTGAACATGTTGTGGAATATGATTGTGATGGAATACTACTGTACTATAAGAAATGACAAGGAGGATGGTCTCAGAAATACTTTGATCACTTACATGAACTGATATAAAATGAGGTAAGCAGAGCCAGAATAGTGTGCAGAGTAATGGAAATATTGTATAATGATCAACTGTGAATGACTTAGCTATTCTCAGCAATTACAATGATCCAAGACAATTGTGAAGGAATGCTATCCATCTCCAGTGAAAGAACTGATGGAGTCTGAATGGAGATAAAAGCATACTTTTTTTAAACTTTATTTTTTCTTGGGGACTTCTTGTTGCTGTTTTCTTTCACAACATGACTAATATGGAAATATGTTTTGCATGACTAAACCTATATCAAATAGCTCACCTTCTCAGTGAGGGAGAGGGGAAGGGAGGAAGATCATTTGGAACTCAAAAATTATTTAAAAAATAAAAAGAATATTAAATATTGTTATGCATGTAATTGGGGGAAAATAATATATTGAAATAAAAATAATATTAATATCAAAATAATCTAAGGTACAGATCTGATAGCATCATTCCACTTAAAATGGTCAGTAACTGTTTATTGAATCTAGAATAAAATGCAAATTTCTGAGATAGATATTTTTTGACCTTCTAACTATATTACTTGACTGTCCTTATTTACTATTATTTCTCTTCACTAAATCTCAATTTCTAGACAATTGGGTTACTGTTTGTTTCAAAGGCAGGAAAAGAGGGGAGGTGACCAAACACTTTTTAAAATATTAAAGGCATCCTTTTGATTTAATATTGTTGAGGTAGCCATTAAACAAAGCAACAGGTGTCTCTTATCCAAGGACAACAAATAATATTTATTGACAGTAAATGAAACCATCTCATTCAGTTTAACATATTTTATTCTCCTTCAAAGATCATCTTAAATGCAATCTCCTACAGAAGATATCTCCTAATGCTCCGCAGTATTAACAGTCTTTAATTCCTCCTACAATTAAGCAGCAGTGTACTTATTTTTGCTTTATATGCCTGCCCCAGTGGAAACTAAATTCTTTGAGGGCATAGATTGTTTTATTTTTACTTTCATATCCCCAAAGCTATCAAAATGCCATGCACATAATAAGCACTTGTGTTAGGGCCTATTTAAGGATCCAAGTAATCGTCTACTGGTCAATCTCATTAATAAAAGATGTCTTTAATAAAACAAAGTGCTAAACAAAATGCCTTAGTGACTGTTAATCCATTTATTATATCTACAGCATGCTTTAAGGTTTGGAGACTAGCTTAGGGGAATTGAGTTAGATCACAATTCAGACCATGAATAAACTTCTGTACCTTAGTGTTTTGTGTGAGCTCATAACCACCAGTGCATGAAAGAGTTTCTCAAAGTTTAGTCAAGGCCTTGAGAGCCAAGGCCTCTATCTCTGTGAAACAATGTCTGATATCAACTATGAGAATAAATAAGACTCTTTCCACACATCCCTTTCTATCTCCTGTCCCCTCTCAATCAATTATACTCAATAGTTATCAGAGGAAGAAATCCAGGCTGTCAGTACTCATTTATAAAATGTTCTAAATTGCTAATCATTAGAGAAAAGCAAATCAAAACAAATCTAAGGTACTACCAAATACTCATCAGATCAGAAAAGCTGACAAAAAAAGGAAAATAATAAATTCTGGAAGTACTGTATGGAACTAACAGATATGTTAGTGTACTGGTGGTAAAGTTGTGAACCTGGCATTCTAACAATTCTGGAAAGTAATTTGGAATTGTGCTTGAAAAGCTATTATATTGTACATATCTTTTGATCAAGTGTTATTGCTAACAGGTCTATACACCAAAAGAAAGTAGAAAATGTCTCATATGTACAAAAGTATGTGTAGCAGTTCTTTTTGTGGTAGTAAAGAATTGGAAATTTAGAAGATACCCATTAATTGGGGAAGGCTGAACAAGTTGCAGTATTTTAATGCTATGGAATACTGCTGTGCTATAAGAAATGATGAAAGTGATGATTTCAGAGAGAACTGGGAGAACTTGTATGAACTAATGCAGAATAAAGTAACTAGAACCAGGAGGAAAAAAAAGTATACAATGACAAAACTGTTATAAGGACAAATAACTTTGAAAGACGTAAGAACTCTCATCAACAAAATGACCATCCTTAATTCTAGAAGACTCATGATGAAATAGGTGTGAATCATGAACTTCGCACAACTCCCTCCAAATCATGTTAAGCTTTAGCTCACCAAATAGAGGCCCTTCTTGCCATTCTTCTCCACCCAAAGGACCCCTCCACAAGAACATCCTGTTTTGATACCATCTACTCAGGGAGACTGCAAAAGTTTCCTGCTTCCAGAAACCAGTTTGACTACTTGTTATTGTTCGATCATTTCAGTCAAGTCTGACTCTTCATGACCCCACTGGGGTTTTCTTAGCAAACATAATAGACTGGTTACCATATCTTTCTCCAGCTAATTTTGCAGATGAAGAAACAGAGGCAAACAAACTGAGGCTAAGTGACTTGCCCAGGGTCACACAGCTAGTAAGTGCCTGAGGCCAGATTTGAAGTCAGGAAAAAGAGTCTTCTTGACTCCAGGCCTGGCACTCTATCCACTATTCTACCTAGCTTCCCTTGACTTCTTAGGTCATGAGTACCTTATATAATCAAGCAACCCTTGTAACATCCTAACTCAATCCCCCTTTGCCTGAAACCTTCCCTTTCCTCTGTTGTTTAAGCATATATAAGTCCCATGTAAAATCATGTTGGGGAATCTCTGTTCCTGTGGATAGGGCTCCCTTACTAGGGGACTCAATAAACCCCAAGACATATTTGATGCATTTCTGGCCTTGTTAGTCCCCACACAATGGAGTCTTAAGTCTACATCCTTTTGAGATGAATATGCTAGACATGTCTATATAGAATTTTTTCATAAGTTTTGCAATATCCCCAAGGCTTCACTTGTAACAAAATAGTGCTACTGGAAAATCTGCTTCTTGTGCATCTCCATAGAGTTTGTTTACCAGGTTTTCATGAAACTTACCAAAGTATAAAGCAAATTTACCAACACAATTTCATTGACTTTATATGCTATATATTTTATGGAGCTTAGTTAAAATCAACTACCTTCACAAGATATTCTGAGAAAATTTTCTACCTAACTATGTTTGAGTCAACAGTTCAGTGCTACCTCCCTTTTCTTCTATTTAAGTGTGAAAACACTACCCACCTAGATCACCAGAAAAGAGGAAGACTAGCTTATGGGAATATAATTTGACCTCTATATAATAGAAAAGTATTATTTTAACCAACTTTTAAAAAGTCAGAAGTATCTTTTAAACATGATATTCTCACTAGTGATTGATATATAGGCACCAAAACACTCTGGTAATGTCTGTAAACAGAGTACAATCAGTTATTTGTCCTAATCTAAAAAGACTGATGGGAATGTAGGTCACAGAGACATCAGCATATGTAAATAGTCAACATGAAAAAGATTAAAATTGATCATTTATATTTTCTTAACACTTTTATGTTTAGAAAAGTGAATGTGATCGTTACTGATCAATATGGAGTAATACCAGTCTTTTAAACTAAAAAGGATAAGGAAGGGAGAAGATTGTATAGACCTAAAGTTAGATACATGGAATGGACTCAAAGGTAGAATACAGAAACTTACAGAAGGAACACACACACACACACACACACACAGAAAGGAAGCAGTAGCAAAACTCATAGCTTAAAATATGTATACTCATATTACTCACAAATAAAAGTAAGAATGAGTCTTAATGGAAGAAGGGCTAATTCAAACGTATAGCTATCATTGAGGTATAGTGGGGTAAAACACACTGAACCATTGCTCTGAATGAGTATACCTTATATTAAAAAAAACTGGTAAAAATGGAGATGGGATTGTATCATATGTAATGAAGATATACTTACATGAGTAAATCTAGAAACCAGAAGCAGGCAGTAGGAAAGCACTTAGGTGAAGAGTCAAAGGAGGGAGAAGTTGAATTCATTTTTTTCAGTGAGGTAAGCTGCAAACCATTTGGACAGAAAGAAAAAATTAATGAAAAAATGTAAAACATATCATATGTCTGACTGAGAGACATGATATACTAGTGATGGTGGACTTCAATTGTGACCTCATCTTCTGACAAAAGTCAAACAGCTAATAACTTATTTTTTTGCAAAATAAATTTTTATTAATGTCTGATTTAAAAAAAGTAATAGCATAAAGAATTGTACTTTGTCAAATGCTCTTTCTAAATCTGTTGATAAGATTGTGTGATTTAGATGTTTTGGTTTTTCACATGATTAATTATTTTGATTGTTTTCCTAATGTTAAGCCAGTCTTACATTCCTACTGTGAATCAAGCTTGGCCATGATGAATTTCAATAAATCACAAAGAATTTCAATAAATTCTTTGAAAGGATTTTATATTAGGAATATATTTGTCCTATGGAAGCATTCTGGTATGTGCTTTCTTTCTCAATTTTTAATAGTTTTGAAGTTTGGATAATAATTGCTCTTTAAATGTTTGAAATGGGGGGGGGGGGCAGAGTCAAGATGGCAGGTAGAAGTAGGACCTCTGCATGGCTCCTGCTTCCACATTCCCCAATCCATGTAAAGTGGGATGCTGAACAAACTTTGGAGCTGCAGAATGCACAAAATGACACAGAGAAGCTAACCTCCCACTGAGGACAGTCCGGCAGGTTGGCAGGAATTGGCCAGGGCAGTGCTCTGGAAGCCTAGTGGAGCCCAGGCCCACTTGTGAGCCGGAGGTTTTAGCCCCAGGGTGGGCCTGACCAGCCGTCAGCCAGAGGGACTCCAGATCACCAGCAGCTGTAGAAATTTCCAGATTTATCAACACACAGATGCGAAGGACAAAGTGAGAGGTCAGTGCAGTGTGAACTTTGAGACCAGCAGTTGGGAGTGCATAGGCTTTTGCCCCCAGGGCGAGAAGCCACTGAGATGCTGCACCTATGCAAAGTTGCAGGTTCAGCTCTTGGCCTGCAGAGTGGAGGGGGACCAAGCAACCATCCTGAGGGGTAATCACTCTTGCTTTAACCTTCTAGGATCTAGATTGTAGTCTAGGGTGGAGATCCTGGGGTGTGTGACCAGCTTGCCAGAGCATGTGGAGGCTTCAGAAAGGGCACCCATTTAACACCTCTGGCTGCTGAGAAAACCCCAGTATTTGGGATGGAAGCTCCCCTGTCTGGTGGCAGAGTCCTACTGTGGCAAAAAGCCCAGGGGTCAAGTGACTGAGGGGCAACATGACCAGGCAAAGGAAATAAAGCAAAGAGAAGAATCCAACATTAGATTCCTATTTGGGGGATAAAAAGGAGCAAAGCATGGAACAGGAGTAAGACAGCGAAGTCAGAACTCCTGCACCAAAAGCTTCAAAGGAAAAGACAAGCTGGTTACAGGCCATAGAGGACCTTAAGAAGCAGATAAGAGAAGTGGAGGAAAAATTGGGAAGAGAAATGGGAACAACACAAGAAAATTATGAAATGAGAGTCAACAGCCTGACTAAGGAAAATCACAGCTTAAAAAACAGACTAACTCAATTGGCAAAAGAGGCTCAAAAAGGCAATGAGGAGAGGAATGAATTAAAAAGTCGAATTTGCCAGATGGAAAAAGAAGCTCAAAAGCTCAATGAGGAGAAAAATTCCCTCAGATTTAGAATGGAGCAAAGGGAATCTAGTGACTTCATGAGGAATCAAGATTCTGTTAAACAGATCCAAACAAATGAAAGAATAGAAGGCAATGTGAAATATCTCATGGGAAAAACCACTGACCTGGAAAATAGATCCAGGAGAGGTAATTTAAAAATTATTGGACTACCTGAAATCCATGACCAAAGAAAAAACCTAGAAATCATCCTCCAAGAAATCCTCAAGGAAAACTATCTCATATAGAAGAGGCAAGGGAAAATGGTCACAATGGAGGGGAAGAATAGGAAGGCAAAAGGGAATGGGTCAATCTTATTCTCATTGAATTTGGCTTGGGGAGGGAATGACATACACACTAAATAGGGTATCTCACCCTACAGGAGAATAGGGGAGAAGGGGATGAGAGCGGGGATGATGGAAGGGAGGGCAGGCTAGGGGAGAGGGAATTTGGAAGCACCCACTTTTGAAAAGGTATGGGAGCAAAGTGGAAAATAGAACAGGTGGGTGGTGGGATAGGAGGAAAGGAAATATGGTCAGTCTTTTACAATATATCTTTTATGTTAATATTTTGTATTAACTACACATGTACAACCTATACTGAACTGCTTATCTTCCCATTAAGGGTGGGTGACAAGGGAGGAAAGAAATGAATCTGGAATTTCAAGTTTTAAAATCAAATGTTTAAAATTATATATATATTTTAGGTGTTTTTTTAACTTCCTAATTTTTAAAATTCACACAGTTAAAATCAAACTACCTTCACAAGGTATTCTGGGAAAATTTTCAATCTATCTTTGAATATAAGCCATTCAGGGCTACCTCCCTTTTCTTCTATTTAAGAGTGAAAACATTGCACACCTTTCTTTTTCTCTTTTGTTTACTTTTGTTTTTGCAATATGATTATTCCCCTAAGGACTATTTAAATTGTATCCCAGAAATTTTGGTATGATGTTTTATCCTCATCATTTTCTTTCATATAATTATTTTTTTCTATGATTTGTTCTTTGATCCACTCATTACTTAGGGTTTTGTTGTTAAGTCTCCATTCAAGTTAGAGTTTCTCATTTGTAGTCCCTGTATGAATGAGTACTCTTATTGTGTTGTGGTCTTATCCAGGACATCACAAATGAGTAATGACTTGCCCATGAATTGTATTTAAATAAGTAAAGCTGCACAAATCATCAACCTCACTCTCTCTTCCAGAGTCCAGTGGCAAGAAAAAAGTCAGGGCAACTGGTAACATTTCAGAATATAATGGATGACCTTGGTGTCTTATCAAACTCTAAGAGCTCCACAGTGCTTGCTTTAGCTGCCTTCATGGCCATTGGAACAAATTGTCCTCATCTGCCCATTCAGCTTAGAGAAGTCTTTATATGCTTGGGTTTGGCATACTGTAATTCACCAATAGGCTTAAAGCCTCACAACTGCCTTCAACTGAGTGTGACCACTGGGCATGCCACAGCTTCTTGGAGCCACAGATGAGAGTTGGGTAACAGGTAGACACCAAATAAGAGATAAATTCTGCTTACATAATTTTCTTTTAATCCACTCAGGGACAGCAATTTGTGGTTACACAATCTCCAATTCCACAGGGTCCTCTGTTTCATTGACTGTTGAATCATTTTCCTTTGTTTTATAACATTTATTTACAAATGACTAGGCTTGTTTTCTACATCTGAAGATTTTCTGTTGTTCATGTGTTTCCTATTGATTTATCTACTTATATTCAATGTCTTTCAGTTTTATTTTTTAAAGGAAAGCAACTCAAAAAGGGGTTAACAATCTTACTTTAATCATTTACCTAGTTCAGGGGGAAAAGTCAAAACCCTGAACTTCAGAGAAAATACAATCAGAAGTTACAAGCAGACAAAAAATACAGAAAAACAGATCAACAGACAGGTCTTCCAGCTGTCTGACCATTACATCCATACCTAGTTAGTTACCAGAGAGAGAAACACCAACATCTGCGTTTTCGAAGCTGGGGGGGCTCAACAATTACCAGAGTCTCATCTGGCCAAATCACACAACTCTTCCCATGAGTGAGCCCCAAAGCAAAACCTCACATCAGAGTATATATAGAACATCACAACCCTTGTGACCCACTGTCCAATCACAAAATAACAAGATGTGGGGATTCCTGAAAAACAATACTTCCACCACAGGTTCCATGTGACCACATTCAGCCTATTAGGGGGAAGAGTATATTTTCAAATCAGGGAAGGTCCTCAAATTCACTTAAGCCTATCAAGGGGCAGAGAAAAATTTCCAAATTCCCATTATCATTGCAGATGGTTTCCTGGGGGTACTGGATCTTAAAGTATCTCAGCCTTCTCCCTCACTAGGCAATTCAGAGTTCAACAGTCTAGGTTTGCTGAAGTGACTTTTGGAAGGACAAAACTGGTCTTAGCTATGTGCTGTGCTCTTTCTTTAGGCTCAATGGAATGCCAGACATCTCTGTACAGCCCCCACCCTCATCCAGAATGTATCCTGTTCAATTCTCTCTGTTCTTCAGTTCCCTGGCCCAGCATCAGAAGGCTGCCACTCTGGTGCTATTGCAACTGGGGTTTTATGATTGCTTTCTGCTTTCTCACTTTATATCACAGTTATTTCTAAAGGGTACTAATAGAAAAGCAAAGCAGTCCCTGATTCCAAGGAGAAAATATTCTAATGTGAGAGACTATATATATGAGGTTTTACCTTCAAATCAAATTTTAAGGTCCAGTAATCCTTAGGGTATAGCAGCAAAGCTTATAATGTATCTTTAATTTTCTTTGACTAAACCTTATCCATTTTTTTTTTTGGTGTTAAAGCCTTTTAAAATGCCAAGGATTTTGATGGAGAACCTTCTTTTCTGAATTTTCAATAGTTGTTGCTACAGAAGAAGTTCACAGGTAGGTGGCATCTTTACAAGAATTACTCCTTATATCATGGCTGTGGAACTAGGATGGTAGTAGGATTGGTGGTCTGGGAATTCATGTTATTTCCTGAAGCTCTTGGGTGTTATCTTCTCATCAGTGATAACTGGCCAGGGATGTTGTAGCGACCACAATGGTAGATTCCTTCTCTATAAGATTTGTTTTTGCAAAAGCTAATTAAGTCTTGCTGGCTAATTTTTAGGGAACAGCTCCTCAGAAACACAACCCCTCAGGGCTGCTGCAACAAGCCTGAAGAGTAGTAAAAACAAACATCTTCTGAGGACCAAGTTGTCAATGAGAGTATGAACTAATTTATTTAATTCTCTGATTTAAAAAAAAATTCTACTTTCAAGCCCATTTCAAATGTTCCTCTTGAAAGATTTAATGCATGGGGGGCAGCCAGGTAGCACAGCGAGTAAGAGCACCGGCTCCAGTGTTGAGAAGACCTGGAGATCAAATCCCGGGCTTAGACACTTAGCCCCACCCAGAAACACCTGGCCCTGTAATCTTGAGCAAGTTACTTAACCCCAATTGCTTGGGGGCGGCCAGGTGGCTCAGCAAGTAAGAGCACTGGCTCCAGTGTCGGGATGACCTGGATCAAATCTGGGCTCAGATACTCAGCACCACACCCAGAAATAACTGGCCGTGTAAACTTGAGCAAATTACTTAACCCCAATTGCTTTAAAAAAAAAATTTTTTTATAATGTAGGAAGACTGGGAAACAGTTGCTATGATTGTTAAATCTTAAATCAAGTAGAGAAAATGCAATATAACAGTTTCTATGGCAACTCATTGTAACCTAATAGCTCTGGATTAAGAGCCAGCTCACAACTATGATTATGGCTTGTTGCAGGGCAAAATTTGAACCTAAAAATATTAATTTTAGAGATAAAATTGGAGTCATGAACTAAATTTTAATCATATTAAATATTTCTGATATAGTGGTAGCAAATCAATATTATTTATGCCATGAATTAAATAATAGTAATAAAATTTAAATGTTTAAAAATAAGTGTGCTATAACAAAGTATATACACCTCTAGACTTCAAACAGTAGCAAAGTATATTATATATTGAGTCATAGTATAAGATGTTGGAGTAAGCCTAATTTCTGCTAGACTACTTTCCAGTTTTCCCAGCACTTCTTAAATAAGGGTTTTTTTGGTAGGTAGTTTATGTTTTTCAATTCATCAAAGAGTATTATTGAGTTCTATTCTTTCTGAATATCTCTTTATCTAATTTTTTCTGTTGATCTAACTCTATTCCTTAGCAAATACCAGGTGGTTTTGATGACTATTACTTTATAATATAAATTTGAGGACTGCAGAGGCTAGTGCCTCTTTGTTTCTTCTTCTTTTCATCATTTCCCTTGATATTCTACATCTTTTGCCTTTCCAAATGAATTTTGTTGTTAATGTATCAATTTCTATAAAGTATCCCATTGGTCATTTGATGGTATAATATCAAAAGTATAAATTAATTTTCATAGCATTATCATTTTTATTATATTGTCATTTCTTAGCCATGAGCACGGAGAACTTCTCTAGTCATTTAGCTTGCTTTTTTTAAAGGACTTTGTAATTGAATTTATTCAAGCCTTTTGTGTGCTTTGGAGGGTCAATTTGCAGTTATTTCATGTATTCTATAGTTATTTGGAATTTTATTTCCCTTTCTATTATTTCTTCTTCTGTTTTGTTATTATATAGGAATGCTGTTGATTTTTGAAGATTTTGTTTCAGACTATACTGAAACTATTGTCTCAATTATTATCTTCGTTGATTCTCTAGGATTTTCCATGTAAACCCTCATATCATCTACAAACAGGGAAAGTATTAGCTGCTCCTTAGCTAGTTTTATTCTTTCATTATTTCCTTTATCTTATTGTTGATCATTATCTTATTATCAATTATCAATATTATCTTATTGTCATTTCCAGAACTATATAAAGATTGTAGGGAGAGTAGACATCCTTCCTTCATTCCCTTATTAATTGGAAAAGATTCTAGCATATCCCAATTACTATAAATACTTATTTTGAGGTTTACATACAGATTTTTTGTTATAATAAAAAAGTCCTTCTATGCTTATACTTTGTAGGAATTTTAGCATGACTGAATGTTCTACTTTATCAAAGACTTTTTCTGCATATCTTCAGGTGATCATGTAGTTTTGAACATTTTTGCTTTTCATATAAGTAATTATGTTAATTGTTTTCCTAATGTTGCAACATCCTTGCATCCCTGGTATAAATTCCTCTTAATCATAATTAATTATTTCTTTGATAATCACTGTGAACTAATTGACAGGATTTAAAAATATTTGAGTTCATGATCATTAATGATGTTGTTCTATAGTTTTCTTTTCATGATTTATCTTGTCCTTGTTTAAATATTAGGACTATAATAAAAAGGATTCCAGTACAATGCTTTTCCTAGTGAATCAATAAAACAAATCCTAGTGAATCAATAAGTGGTGGGGTTTTTCCCCCTCCAGTATTTCCTTTACAGCTAGATCTATTTCCTTTCCTGATTTTAGACTATTCAAGATTTCTCCCTCCCTCTCTCTCTCTCTCCCTCTTTCTCTCTCTCTCTCTCTGTCTCTCTCTCTCTCTGTCTCTCTCTCTGTCTCTCTCTCATCTTCTGAGAGGTTGGTGTAATGGCAAGCACAGAAGTAGTTCACACCTTGTTTCAGCTATTGAATTAACACCTTATTTCAGTTCTTGAGTTTCTTTTGAGATTTGTATCAAGTCTGTTAAGAAACAGAATTGTGAACCCCACAACTTGTAAACCCTAGAACTCATGAACTCCTACAACAGGAAGGGGAGGAATTAATGACCATATATAAGGAGAGACCCAGGCTAGAGACAGCACAATTGAGAAGAGGACTCTTATTGTGGCAGAGTGAAGAAGGAGAAAACTTGTGATATCCTGGCACTCTGTTTGTCTGCTCTGTCTGTGTTTGTTTGTGATACTTTGGACAAAAGTCTTGGGACCTTACTGGAAGCCCTGAAAGAGGATTTTTCTGGTTGTATGTTTACAGAAGTCCTAGAGGAGGGTTTTTGAGGTCCTGGACCTTTACTGATGATTTGTGCTGACCTCTTGGACCTTGTTTGTGGGTCTGTTTTGATTTCTATGTTGATGATTTGTACTGACCTCTTGGACCTTCTCTGTAGTTCTGTGTTGATTTCTATGTTGATGATTTGTGTTCTCAGACCTTGTTGGTGGGTTTGAATTGATTTCACAGGCAGATAGTGAATTGATGATAGTGCTGGTAATGTGTATGAATATTATTGTGGCTCTGTCAAGCTTTGTTTTTCCAGAAACAGGAACTGTGAAGGACTTGAGGTGGACTGGACACTGGGAACTTCAATATGGAACAGGAACTAGATGAAGAAGTGGACAAGGAGCTGAACAAGGAACTGGTTGCTGCCTGCTTTTGAGCCCAGGTGACAGTTGGAGCTGGGAACATGGAAGAGGAACCATGGAAGGTGAGAGCCAGACTCGAGTCAAGCTGAAAGAAGAATTTACTTGGATACTGTGTGCTGACTGAGAAGATTATGATTTACTGTGACCTAAGGGTGAAGAACTTTGACTTTTGTACTTTGTGATTGAATTAAGGACTTTGTGATTGACTAAATGTATTTTGTTTAAAACTATGCCACCACTTTGGTGAAAACCTTGTGGCCATTTTAGTGATAAGTTGTTGAGTTGTGACATAGTGAATGCTGTATTTTGATTTTCTATGACAAGTTGTAACATTTTGAATGCTGCATTTTGATTTTCTGTGAACGTTTTTATCCGATTTGTGATTGAATAAATAGAGAGCTCACTATACTATGTAATCACAGCAGCAGTCCTCTGGAAAGATGCTCATGCATGGCTTTACAGCTGAGTAATTTATAACTGTTTTGTGTTCTCAGTTTCATTAGCATCTATTTGTGCACAACATGTTCAGATTATTCTTTTCATTTTTTCTGGTTTTGCTATTATTTCACCCTGCGTATTTGTTTTTTAGTTGATCTTATTTTCTGATCTCTTTTTCTTAATGCAACTAGCTAAGGGTTTGTCAATTTTAGTAGACTTTTCAAAGATATAGGTTTTGGTTTTACTTGTCATTTTTATGGGTTTTTGATTGCTAATTTATCTATTTCTCATTTAATGTATTCTCTTTTGTACTTATTTTAGATTTATTTGTTGGTTTTCTAATTTTTTAAATGCATATTCAGTTCATTTATCACCTTTCCCCTGTTTTGTTAATGTATATTTGTAAGGACCTAATTTCTCCCTTTGAGCACTGCTTTAGTTAAATCTGAGAAGTATTGGTATATCATTGGCTGCTATAATTTATTTTTATGTAGTTATTAATTGTTTCTATGATATGTTCATTTACTCATTATTTAGGATTTCGTGATTGAGTCTTCATTTGGGTCTATATCTTTTGTTTGTGGTCTCTGAACCAATTAGTATTTTCATTGTATTATAGTCTGTTAATAATGTATTACTAATTTCTGCCTTTTTTACACTTTTTTGCAATATCTCTAAGTTCTAGAACATGATCAGTTTTTGTTAAAGTTCCACATGGTGCAAAGATGTATGTGTATTCTTTCACTATTCCATTTAGAAGGTGTCATTAGTCTTATAATACTAGGTTCTCTAGCAATTTGTTCAGTTTTATATTTTCTCTTTTGTTTATTTTTCTATTAGACATCCAAAATGGAGAGAGGGATATTGAAATCTAACACTTTAGTTCTACTGTCTGCCACTTCTTGTAGCTCAGAGAATGTTTCCTCTATAAATTTGAAGGCTAAAGAATTTGGGACATAAAAGTCTATTATTGATATTGGCTTGTTTTTATGGCTCCTTTCTTCATAATATGGTTTATTTGTTATCCAATTTTATTATTTTTTAAATATATGTCTTTGCCTTGTAGTTGCATGATTGCAACTCCTCCTTTTTGAATTCCCTCTCTTCTCAGTTATATTTGTTTTTTAAGTTTCTCATAAGAAACAAATTATAGGTTTGTTTTCTTGTCCAATATGTCATTTTTTTTCTCCTGGATTGTTTAATCCATTCACATTTAAAGTTATGAGTTAGATTTATATTTTCTCCATCTGGCTCAAATATTGGAGTTTTTTCAAGTTATGATTTTTATTTATTTGTTTGTTGCTTTCGGAGGGGGGAAGGGAGGGCAATTGTGGTCAAGTGACTTGCCCAAGGTCACATGGCTAGTTAAGCATCTGAGGCTGGATTTGAACTCAGGTCCTCCTGGCTCCGGGACCAGTGCTCCATTCACTGTGCCATCTAGCTGTCCCTTCAAATTATGATTTTTCTCTGGGATCTATTTTCCAGGTCAGTGGTTTTTCCAATAAGATATTTCACATTGCCTTCTATTTTTTTATTCATTTGTATCTGTTTTGTAGTATCTTGATTTCTTATAAAGTCATCGGCTTCCATTTGCTCCAATCTAGTTTTGAAAGAATTATTTTCTTCAGTGAGTTTTTGAAATTCCTTTTCCATCTAGCCAGTTCTGCTTTTTAAGGCATTCATCTCCTCATTGTCTTTTTGGGCCTCTTTTGTCATTTGAGTTAGTCTATCTTTTAGGGTGCTATTTTCTTCAGTATTTGGGGGGGTCTCCTTTAGCAAGCTGTTGACTGATTTTTTATGATTTTCTGCATCATTCTCATTTCTCTTTCCAGTTTTTCCTCTACTTGATTTACTTACTTACTTGATTTTTTTTACTTACTTGATTTTCAAAATCCTTCTTGAGCTCTTATATGGGATACAACCAGTTCTTACTTTTCTTGGAGGCTTTTGATGCAGGAGTTTTGATTTTGCTGTCTTCTTCTGGTTCTATGTTTTGATCATCTTTGTCACCAAAAATGGTTCTATAGTTTGATTTTGCTTCCTCTGTTGACTCATCTTGTCTGTCAATTACTTGCCTTTTAAGCTCTTTGCCACAGTAGAACTGTGCTTCCAGAGAAGAGTCCCAAATTTCTGGGGTTTTGCACAATTGTTATAAGAGCTTTTTCTAGGCAACTGCCTCAGAACTGTGAGGATTGCCTTTCCAGAGCCTCAACAAGCTCTGTCACACTAGCACTTCTTATCCCAGTACCGCTACCCAAGACTGTGACCCAGATCCAATTACTGCAAAGCAAGAGAATCCCACATTAGCATCAGCAAAGATAATGTAAATGTCCTCTGGACAGTCACTTGGTCCCCCTATGATCTGTAGGCCTGGAGCTCAGAAGGCAGCTGCTGTGGCAGCCACTGCAACTGCTGCCACTTTTGCCACCTCAGGGGTAGGGGCCAGATTGTGCTCTTCTCTCACTCAGAATCAACAGAGTTCCCCGTTGACCTTTTACTTCTCTTTGGCATTTATTGGTTGAGAAGTCTGGAAACCACCACAGCTGCCAACGATCTACTCTCTTGGAGTCTGCCCTGGTCAGTCTGTGCCATGGGTCTGGGCCAGCGCAGCTCACGGGGGACTTCTCTCTACTCCCAGTCCGGTGCAATAGACCCTTCCTGTCGGCCTTCCAGGCTGCCTCCAGTGAGAGATTTGTTTTTTTTTCTGTCACTTTGTGGGTTCTGTAGCTCAAAAATGTGTTTAGAGTCATTTTTTACAGGTATTGGAGGTGGTTAGAGTGGGAGCTCAAGAAAGTTCCTGCTTTTGCTCTACCATCTTGGCTCTGCCAAACTGTTTGAGATATTCAACAAGGAAATGAACTCTCTAGTTTTGGTTTTCTTTTTTCAAATATTTCAAATTTCTCTTTATCATTAAATATGCATCATTTTATCTATGATTTTGCTAAGATTTTCAGAGTCAGTCACTTTGGGCTGCACCTGGAGCTCCATTGTTCTTTGAAACACATTATTTTATTCCCTCTGGTGTGTACCTAATATTGTTCAAATTTCCTTTTCCTTTATATTTGAAGGTCTTTCTCCTGATCACTTGTAGAACTTGATTCTAAATTGAATTGTTAAATTTAGTCATTATGTGTCTTGAAGTTTCCTGCCTTGGGATTTTTTCTGGAAGTGACCCATGAATTCTTTCAGTTAGTATTTCTCATTCTATGTTCAGAAAATATGGACAGTTCTCTTATTATTTCCCAAATTGTGGTATTAAGGCTTTTTCTTCTGTCATATTCTTTTATGACAATTATAGTCCTCATGACTGCGTTTCCTATTCCAATTTATCTTTCATACAGTGTAAGAATAATTTTACTAATGCCTCCTCTACTCACCAAACTTTGGGGTTCCTTATTGCTTTTAGGGTAAAATATAATCTCTTCAGTCTTTTAAAGTGCACACTTTGGTTCTACTCTTTCTCTCTGAAGTGATTTTACCTTAATCACTCTCACATCTACTCCCCTGGCCTATTTACTGCTCCTTGTACACAACATTGCATTGCCTGCCTCCAAACTTTTGCACAGATTGTCTTTCATTCCTAGAATACTTTCTTCTCCTCTCTGTCCCTTAGAATTGTCATTGTTCATCATTCAATTCAACCATTCCCTAACTGATAAATGGTCAAAGAATATGAATATGTGACTTTTTTCTCCTTGTCTCATCTTTTCTCCTCTCTTTCCCTTTCTATCCAGAGGTCACATTTCCTTCTGTCATTAATATTTTCCCTGTTAATTTATCTACTCATGTTCAAAGTCTTTGAGTTTTCTTCTTCCTCAGATCTTTAGAACTTGAAACTTTTTTTTCTTTTTTCCCCCTAATGTTCCCCTATTTACTTTCTAATTATTTCTCCCTCTGATGATGGTTTCCTTGAGGGCTGGATCCTAAAGCATCTTAACCTGCACCCATGCTGGGCAATTCACCATTCACCAACCTATATTTCTGCCCCCAACTGATTTTGGGGAGGTCAGACCTGGCCCCAGCTGTATACTGTGCTCTGTTTTACTTAATGGAATTCTGTACACACACACACACACACACACACACACATGCTGTTCTGTCTTGGTGTCTTGTCCTGTTTCCTCTCTTCCTTAGTTCTTTGGCCTGGCAACTGATGGTTCAGAGAACTGCTCTGCTGCTGCTATGATGCCTGTCCCACCACTGACAGTTGAGAGCTTTCCACCATTCATACCATAGGATTGTGAATCCTAATATCCTTTTGCTCTTGAAGGCTATTGACAATTTGTTTATTTGGCATGGCCCAGGCAAACTTCTCCACAGTGTTGGAAGGAGGGAGGGAGGATCAGGGTGTGGAAATCTATTTTGCTATAAGCCTGGGTCAGGTCCTTGGGTTTGCTAGTGCAACCCTACTCCCAGTAGTATGGAAGGTGTTAGAGGGATACTGAGTGAGATCAAGGTCAATGAGCATCAGTTCATATAGTTTTATTTTAGGGGGGGGCGCTTTGGGGTTACCTTCTTTTGGGTCCTTGGTGTTCTAGACCATGGAGACAGCTGAAGTTCCTTTATCTTTGGCATATAATGTCTATTTTGGAGATGTTGAAGAGGATCAGAAAAAATGTCTAATCCTCCATCTTGCTGCTCACATGACCTAGAACTCTCCTGTGACTTGGAAGTCCATCAACTCTTCACACATAACTTTTTACAAATTATTTCATTAGACTCTGAAGAGTCATAACCAGCATGGAGTGGATGGCATTTTGTCTCAGAGTGACAACATGGGGAGAGGGGAAATATTCCTCTGTGGAGGAAAGATTCTTCCCACATGACTGCTTCACTTATTGGTTGTCCACAGCACCTGATGCATTATGAAGGAACATCTCCTGGGCTTGTACTACTCCAATCATGACCAGAAGGTCCTCTTCAACCTTCTCTTTCCTTCAGACTATCTTACCTCTTTTTCTTTCCCTTTTTCTTAAACTCTTTTCCTTTTCTTTCTTGTTGGATGAAATGTGTTTCTTTACCCAATTGTATGTTTATTTTTTTCTTCTTCGAATGTTTAGATGAGAGTGAAGTTCAAGTGTCATCTGCTGCCTCCCACCCCAGACCCTCCTCTTTGTTTTATAGATTATTACTTTAGTATTCCAATTGTGTGAGATCAATTCTTTCACTCTTCCTCTCCCTTTCTTTCTCTCACATTATATTCATCTTCTCCCTTTCCATTCTTCTTTTAAGATCATCAAAATATAGCAACTACTCCTAGACCTTCTATCTAGTTAAATGTTCTTTAGAATTCCTGATGATGATAGAGTTTTGAGGGAGTACATGTATCATCTCTCCATGTAAAAGTGTAAACAGTTTGCTCTTTTTTGGTCTCTGATGATTGCTCATTCATATTTACCATTCTGTTATTCTCTTGACTCCTGTATTTGTGTCCTATGACAAATTACAAACAGGAATCTTATGATCTCTTATGTACTTTATTTTGGTGATGACACCAATGCATGATGAAGAAGTTGTTTTTCTACCCACCTGATGCTGACATTCACAACTATTTGTCACCACCTTATAGTAATTAGCATGGTATCCTAATTGTTGATTGTGCTGGAAATAGTATCATCTATACTGGGGCTCTAATGTTCCTGATGCTTCCCCTGCTTATCACTTCCTTAGGTCAAGAATCTGTGATCTGCTGGACATGTCATCTTCTGTGCTTTGCCTCTGATATTCCTGGTACTGCTCTGATTCTTTGATCATCACCAGCTTGCATTAAGAAGACCCATTTTCACAAGGCTGTGGCATCATACACCACACAAATGGGACTGCTGAGATCTGAGACTCAGACCTACTGGTGGAGTGGGAGAGTAAAGGCCTATGACTTCCAGATTTTGTCCACTTCCACTTTTTTTCTACTTTATTTTATTTATAGTGAGTGGGAGAGGGATTATAATTTCTTTTTCTTTTCCCTTTATAATTACTTAAACCACAATTATAGTTCAATCAATACACTAAAACATTTAATTGGTAGAAAGTCTTCTAAAATATCCTTAGGACCTTACCACCATATAGGTGGCATGTGATAGGTTCAGTATCTATAGGGTTTCTCTCTCTCCCTGCAAAAGGTATGCAACAGGGATTAAATTTCCCTAAAAAGTGACAAAGATGTTCTCAGGATCTGATTGACCCCTGCCTCCCTTGATGCAGCTTCTTAGTCCCCTAAAGGCATAAAAGACCATCCCATATGGAGTCAGGACCCTTCTGACTTGGTGGGTCTCTAAAGACCACATGAGTTGCCATACCCTATCTTACTTACTAGATGCATTTCTATATGAAACATATAAAAACCAAGTACTACTGTCTCCTTATTACACATCTTTGCTATGTTGTGAAATTATAAAGCTTTTTTTTCTGTCATTAACTTCAAAGACTTGCAAGTGTCTCATTTTATCCCAAAATTAAATCTAAACTAACAGGGTGATGGTATTAAGCCTGTACCTAACACAGGAGAAGGAGGCCAGGAAACTAAACTCTAACAGTGCCTCAGCTCAAAAGCAACTCTTAGAGTGTGGATGCTTAATGTCTCAAGTCAGTTAAGCTTTATCATATATTAATTCTCCTCCTGGATCACTGCCTTGTCATGGAGGAGGGGTTTTTGAAACTCAATGAAACTATGAGCTATGCCAGGTAGGGTTACCTAGCACAGACATGTCATAGTGGAAAGTTCTGACAAAGGGTCATCTACCAGAGAAGGAAATGGCAAGACATTTCCTTCTAGTATCTTTGCAAAGGAAATACCAAGGACAGTATAAAAATGACAAAAGTTATGACACCAGAAAATAAGCACATCAGGCCAAAAGATGTCCAACATGCTACTGGGGGAGATAACTACAAATAGCTCCAGTACTAATGAAGTGATGGGACACAAGTTGAAAAGAAACTTGGCTGCAGATGTTTCCAGTGACAAAAGTGAAGTCTGGTGCTATAAAAATCAATATTGCATGGGAACCTGGAATATAAGATCCATAAATCAAGGTAAGCTGAATGTGATCAAATAGGAGATGGAAAGTTTAAATTTTGGCATCTTGAGTATCACTGAATTTAAATGGATGGAAATGGGTGAATTTAATTCAGGTGACCATTATAAATATACTACTCTGAGAAAGAATCCTTTAGAAGTAATCAAGTAGTTCTCATGGTCAAGAAAAGGGTGAGAAAAGCAGTACTAGATATAATATAAAAAATGACAGAATGATATCTGTTCAAATCTAAAGCAAACCATTCAATATCACAATAATACAAGTCTATGCCCCAAGCACTGATGCTGAGGAGTCTTAATCATTTCTGGGAAGACCTACAACATGTTCTAGAAATGGCACCAAAAAAGAAGTCATTTTCAACATAAGAGATTGGAATGATAAAGTTGGAAATCAAAAGATAATTGCAACAACAGGAAAGTTTGGCATTGGGGCACAAAATGAAGGAGGGCAGAGACTAACAGAGTTTTGTCAGGATAACTCACTGGTCATAGGAAACATTCTTTTTCAACAACCCAAAAGGCAACTCTACACATGGACATTACCAGGTAGTCAATATAGAAATCAAATTGATTATACACATTGCAGGAAACAGTGGAAAAGCTCTAAAGAGGAAGTTAAAACAAGACCTGAAGATGACTGTGGCTCAGATCATGAGCTTCTTATTGCAAAATTCAGGCTTAAATTGAAGAAAGTAGGGAAAACCATCAGGCCATACAGATATAACCTAAATAGCATCCCTTATTAATATAAAGTGGAAGTGGTTAATAGATTTAAGGGATTAGATCTGATAGAGTGTCTAAAGAACTATGGACAGCAGTTCATAATATTGTATAGGAGACAGCAACAAAAAATATCCCGAAGAAGAAGAGCAAGAAAGCAAAATGCCTGTCTGAAGAAGTTTTACAAATAGCTGAGGAAAGAAGGAAGGTGAAAGGTAAGAAAGAAAAAGATATATCGGATGGAATATAGAATTCCAGAGATAAGAAAGTTTTCTTAAATGAGCAATGCAAAGAGATAGAAGGAAACAATTGAACAGGAAAGACAGGAGATCTCTTTGAGAAAATTAGAGGTATCAGGGGAACATTTCTTGAAAAAATGGCTATGATAAAAGATAAAAATAGAGACAACAGTAGGAGATAAGGAAAAGGTAACAAGAATATACAGAACTATACAAGAAAGACCTTAATACGAATAATCGTGATGTTGTGGTTACTTATCTAGAGCTAGACATATTGGAGAATGAAGTCAAGTGGGACTTAGGAAGAAGCATTGACAGAATTCCAGCTGAGCATTTAAAATCCTAAAAGATGATGCTATTAAAGTGCTGCACTCAATATGCCAGCAAATTTGGGAATTTCAACAGTGGTCACTGGATTGGAAAAGATAAGTTTATGTCACAATCCTGAAGAAGGACAATGCCAAGAGATGTTCAAATTATCAAACAATTGCATTCATTTTACATGCCAGAAAGGTTATTCTTCAGATTCTTCAGGCTGGGCTTTAGCAGTATGTGAACTGAGAATTATCAGAAGAGTAGGCAGAGGAAATAAAGACCAAATTGCCAACGTTCACTGGATTATGTGGAATGCAAGGGAGTTTCAGAAAAAAAAACTTACTTCTGTTTCATTGACTGCAGTAAAGCTGTTGATTGTGTTTATCATAACAAAACGTAGCAAGTCCTCAAAGAGATGGAAGTACCAGATCATCTTACTTGTCTCCTGAGGAACCTACATGTGGACCAAAAGGCAACAGTTAGAATTGAACATGGAACAAGTCATTGGTTTAAGATCAGATAAGGAGTACAACAAAGCTGTATGTTGTTACCTTATTTATTTAACTTATATGTAGAGTACATCATATGAAATGCCAGGCTGGACAAGGCATGCAAATGTTATCACTCTAATGTCAAAAAGTAAATAAGAATTAAGAAGCTTCTTGTTGAGGGTGAAAGAGGAGAAGCATAAAATCTCACACACACACACACACACACACACACACACACGCACACACACACACCCCAAACTCTAAAATCATGGCAACTGGACCCATCACTTCTTGAAAAATAGAGGGAGAAGAAATGGCAGTAGTGTCAGATTTTATATTCTTGAGTTCAAAGATCATTGAGATAGCAATTGCAAGCCATGAAATTAAAAGACACTTGCTCCTTGGAAGGAATTTAAGGCAAATCTGAACAGCATACTAAAAAGCAGAGACATCACCTTGATGACAAAGGTTCATATAGTCAAAGGGATGGTTTTTTCTAGTTTCAAATTATGCCTGTGAGAGCGAGACTATCAGGAAAACTGAGTGCCATGGAATCAACCCTTTAAAATTATAGTGCTAGAAAATATTTTTGAGAGTCCTTTGCACAGCAAGGAGGTCAAACTAGTCAATACTTAAAGAAATTAATTCAAGTTATTTACTGGAAGATCAGATACTGAAGCTGAAGCCTAAATATTTTGGCCACACAATGAGAATATGGGTCTCATTGGAAAAGACCCTGATGGAAGACAAAAGGAAAAGGGGTGGCAGAGGATGAGACGGATAGTGTCATAGAAACAATGAATATGAGCTTGGACAGACTTTGAGAGATAGTGGAGGACAGAAGGGACTGGCGTGCTATGGTCCATGGGGTCACAAAGAGTCAGACATGACTGAACCACTGAACAACAAACAACAATACATTAATCCTGGCATCTGAGACCAAATCAGTGAAACCAGGTGTCATCAGATCATAATCCACTGCCTAGTACAAACACACCAAATAGAAAGCTCTTCATTCTTGGGCATGTATAGAGCAGACTGTGAAAGAATCACTAAGCTGGCCCTGAAGGCAATGGTGCACACAGTGGATTATCAACATTATCACTAAGTCTATCAATCAGATGACCAGAGTTTCAAAAGCCCTTTTGATCCAGACTCCCCAAGAACCAAACCCCAGCCATGGGAATAAATACTACACATCCTGGTCTGGCCATACCTTAGAGAGGTAGGTGCTAATTAATTTTCTCTGGCTTGTTCAACTTACCCACTGTTATTGACTCCAAGACAATGAGAGGCATTAGCTAGTGCATAGACACTTCCATCATTGGTTAGTAGATGGTCTAAGGCAGTGCTTCTTAAACTGTGGGTTTCAACCCCATATGGGGTCATAAAAAATTTGGTGACAGTAAAAGGTTTCTGAATGTGTAATGATGGAAAATTAATTCAAAATCAAATACATAATGAATCTGAGGTGTTTCTGGCAGAGCTTGTCCATTTTGCATTGAATTTTCTGATCATTAGCTACCTTACGCTATGGGAGAAAGGCCCTTATAAACTGATAGAAACACATACCTCTGACTCTCCTTCCACAGATTGTACTGCAATGACCTCTATATCCCATTCTTCATTGAAGGTGATAGGTCCTCCATGCATAGTGTTATGATATAGATAGATAGAAAGATAGATGTATGATATACACACATACCTATGTGCATACATACATATACACTATAATAGGTTTCCTACCCCTGGGGTACATTTTTTTTTGCAGGTATTATGGTAAGGGATGCAATGCCATCACAGAGATAAAGAGTTCTGTAAGTTAAACACCATGATAGAGACTACATTGAAGGTGGTATCAGGGGAGGTACATACTGTCAAGAAAATGCCTTGTCAAGGAAAACCTATTCACAAGCTTGTATAATTAGAGTTGGGAATATATTTAGTCACAAGGATCACCCTTAAATCCTAACCTTATGATGAAGGTCCACATTGACCTTAATATAAATACATCATATTTCAGATATGCCATCTGTACAACAGAATTCATAGATATTGCTTTCACTGTCAATAAAGAATCTACTCCATTCTCTATCCCTGGGGAACCAATTCTCCTGCCATCACTAATGTTACTTTGCCAACATCCCATTGTTTTGATTCCCCATCCCCTTAGGTCATAATCTATAAAATTCTACCATTCCTCAAGGGACTGTGTAGTTATAATTGTGTTAAATGGAAAGTCATGACTTCCCCCATGAGATATTCCTGAGCCTCAATTACAGATTCATCTACTATTGAAGTGAGATACTGCTGTGATTCTGCTATTACTTTCATCAGGCACAGGAAAGAATTTGATTTTGCAGGCTCCATAGTGATGTACCTAGGCGAACAACACAAAAACAAAATAGTCTCCATGAGGACTGGGAACACATTCATGGCACTGGCTATGTCTGTGCCTCTACCAGATCATTACTAGGATTGAAGATCAAGTAGAAAATCAAGCAGATCAAGAGGAACAATGGGAGTAAGTTTAATGTGTCTTAACTGGTTCCTAACCAGTATCTGGTATTATATTTGGAGATAAAGAAATTGTGAAGGAGATTCTAACGTTCTCCTCTCCAACAATTCACACCTTCCCTTCTAGGTATGATTACCTCCTTCCCATCCAGCCTATAGCTAGACTGTCTAGTGACAGGATACACAGTTTCCTCCTCCCCCAGACTCACTATCTCTTCTGGGACCTATTTATCACTACCTGCTATGTTCCAACAGATTATTCTTCTTTCACTCAAGGACCCTACCACTTCTGCAACTACTATTCAAGATAGTTAGATAGTTCTGATAGATTACCTGGGCAGCAAATTTGCTGTCCTAGAGATGGTAAGTAAAACCTTAGGTAGGGTAAATGTGAAAGATGGTTTATCTGATAGCTGGAAATCAAAATATAGCCAGAAGGTATCAAAGCATCCAAACTGGTATCAGCTTTGCCCTGACTTATTAGACTTATGGAGTAAATTGTCCAGCCTCCAAAATACTACTAACTCTTTCCTCTTCTTTGATGTGGCCTCTGTGTGAAAAAGAAATAGTATGACTCTGGGTGTGTAACCAATGGATTACATATCACTAGTTGTAACCTAATATCTTCATTTTCTCCATTCCCTAATAATAGACTGGTCAACATCCAATATAGTATGGTCTTGCCCTTGTGGAAGCTTGAAGTGTCCCAAAAATACACTGCCCATGCAAGTTCGTTCATCTGGCCAAAAAGGGATTGCCTATGCCATTAAAGGGTCATTCAAATATTTTTTTCGCATCATTCCACAATGCTTGCTGCTTAAAAGTAGTCTGTGGCATAAAAGACTCAAGTCTTTTATATGGATTTGGGGGTCCATTGTTGAATCTGAACTGTAGTAAATTGGAGTTTCATTGCCACTGGAAATATAATTAGAACAGACAAGGGGAAGATAGATGCCTTTTTCAAGTAGTGTAATGGTTATCTTTTCATAAAAGTTGGAAAGAGATTTTGCCACTGATACTCTTTCTAGGTTTATATATCATAGGGCCTCATCTTGTGAAGAGGACCTACCTAGTTCACTTGCCAAGATCTGGTCAATCATACACTCTGAAGGAATCTTCCCCAGGGTCCTTGATCTCTTGGGATGGTTAACTGCCTATCCATCTTGTTACTGTTGAAAGATGAATTTTGCAGTACTCTCTAGAATAGATTATTGAGGATACAATTTCAAAAATTAGTGTGTGGGATGCTGAGGATCTGGAGTTCACTACTGGCAATGGGAATAGAAATCAAAGGACAAGTGAGGAGTCTTACAACAAAAAGATAGGATTTTTTTTTAGTTGTTTTTTTTTTAAAGCAATTGAGGTTAAGTAACTTGCTCAAGGTTACACGGCCAGTTATTTCTGGGTGTGGTGCTGAGTATCTGAGCCCAGATTTGAGCCAGGTCATCCCGACACTGGAGCCAGTGCTCTTACTCGCTGAGCCACCTGGCCGCCCAAAAAGATAGGATTTGATGAATGACACATCCTTATGCATATTGCAACTCCTCTCCACTTTTCCCTCACCCCTGCCAAACAAACAAATAAAATGACTTTTAAGGAAATTGCCAAAGATTTAGTAAATGACTAGCACAAAAATTTCCAAAAATCTCTTTTGTGAGTTACTTATACTCCTCCTCCTATTAATAATGACATACATCTATATAACACTTTAAGGTTTGCAAAGTACTTTACAAATATTTCATTTTATCTTCAGAACAGGCCTAAGAAGTAGGTACTATTATTATCTCCATGAGGTAAACTGAGGTAGACAAGTTAAGCCACATAGCATATAAGTATCTGAGACTAGATTTGAACCCAGGTCCTCCTGACTTCAGGCCCAGTGGTCTATTCACTTCTCTGTCTAGCTGCATTTAAATATAATATACCCCAAATAATAATGGAGTTAGAAGCAGAGTAGAATAAGAGTGGAATGGAAGAATTTCTGGTGTTTGGTTTTAGGTTTTTGGGTTTTTTTTTTTTTTGATGAATCTACTCATTTAATAATGAGCTTTCTCAGAACTATTAGTGACTCTCAATGTCATTTTACTTAGGAACTTAGAGTTCCTTTGTGATAAATCCAATACTCCTCAGTATTAGAAAAAAAAATTTGACCAATAGATATATACTAAGCCATTTCTTTTTGGTTATTTAAACCTATAAAAGTGAATTAGTAGTGTTAATAAAATATTTTAAAGTTATTCTGAAGACTTACACATACAAAATGATAGAAAAATAAATTGTATACAATATTGAATTGTTTTAAGATGAATATCAATAATGAAAATATATCTGAAATTAAAAAAAAATAATGCTGGCAACTATGTAAAGAACATATTTAAATAAAAAATTTATAAATAGTTGTTTGTTTGAGACCAGACATTTATTATTTCTTTCCCCCTGTTTTGTGCTTTAGACAGCAACATTCATGTGGACAGTAATATTCAATTCAAAACATTAGTTTGGATAAGATGTCTCCTTTGAGCTCCCCTGAAAGCTTATAGCTTTAGCAACTCCTTAAAGATTATTTCCATAACTTCTAACTGCAGCTAAAATGCCAATCATCCAGGTTACTATGAAAACAGAAGTGGGGAGGGGGCAAAAAAGAGAGAGAGAGGACACAGAATATCCCTAATCTGAGTAGGAGGTATAATGTCTCTATAAAGTAATAATTAAAAGAAAAACAATTACTAGAACCTTATCTGTATCTTGCAGCTGTACTTCCTCCTTTTGCATTAGCAGCATTTCTAAGATTATAACATACCATGAAAATTGCCTTTTAAGAGGAATTTGATTCCTTTTCCTATGATTTGATTGAAACAGACAGCTACATTTTGTGTATATATAATTAGGCAGTAAAATAGTCTTTGAAGGCAGATTTCCATTTAGTATGTGAGTCACACTCATAATAGTCTTTCATTCAACAGGCAAAGACTGATCTTTTTAATGCTTTAACTTTCTCGACATGTTTTCTAAATGCGACAATGAAAAGGAAAAACATGAAAAATATCAACTTCTAGCTCATATTTCTTTCTTTATTTTCATCTCCTTTCCAAATGAAAAACAATCTGAAAAGCCAATATAGCAGGTCTTTGGTGATTTAACCTTATGACAAACTGATTCTTATCATCCTTTTTCCAAATTGTTGTCCAGGGCAGCGTTGAATGCTGCACCATTTGCAGGCATATCTAATCCCTCTCATAAAAGGCCATTGTGGCAATAAAACTGAGACCAATGGCTTTTTCATTCTCCACCTCACAGCACTCCAAAGTAATGGCACTGGGGCTCCTCATCATGTTTTTCTTTTCAGATGCATAGTTTTTCCCATCAGTAAGGTTGAAATAGGAAAAAATAAAGGGAATGAAATCCCATTTTCTCAATGCTCTTCCCATATGTCACACAGGGATGATTTTTTTCCATAACAAATTAGAACCTTAACCTAACCACATAGATCCTCAATGGTATGCACTTTTTAAAGTTATAGACTGGTTTTTTTTAATATTTCTTTTGAGATGTCAGCCAATAAGAATTACATGGAATTGATATTTCCATGTTAAAAAAATTCATGTAAAAAAAAAGAACACATTTTCTGATTAAACAGCAATTAGTTCCTAGGTCTTTTATTTTTTTTTTTTAAAGCAATCGGGGTTAAGTAACTTGCTCAAAGTTACACGGCCAGTTATTTCTGGGTGTGGTGCTAAATATCTGAGCCCAGATTTGACTCCCAGGTCATTCTGACATCAGAGCCAGTGCTCTTACTTGCTGAGCCACCTGGCCACCCCTTAGGTCTTTCATTTCACTGTTTTTTTTTTCTATCTCATCTTCTATTTTGGCAAATCTGAATTTGAAAGAAATAATATCAGGGTAAAAGATCTGATTTAGCTCTAGTGATGAGAGTTCTAGTGTGTGTTTGTAGAACATCTCTCAGCTGAATATAGCAAAGAACCTAACTAATGTTCTCTAACATACAAGATAGAAAGTAGCAATTGTTATAAAAAATGCATTTTAGAATAATTAGTACACTGGTAATGAAAAGAGAACTTTCTGATTTTTTATGTGAAAAAAGATTTCTATGCCACAAAACAAGTGACCTCAGAGTTTCCATTTTCAGTAAAAAAAAAAAACCCCTAATGGATAAACATATCCCATGTTTAATTTACTACATGGGGGCTTCCCTTATGTAGCGAGATCCCCACAGTGAAAATTTTTTATGTCAAGTGGGTATGGTTTCTTTTCAAACCTTGAGGACCTGTTGCTGTACTCATAAGGGCACTTCCTTTACAACCCTCTGCACCCAGTCTTGTGATTTAGATTAGATTCAGTGAGTTTGGCCTCTAATGAGAAAGGTTATGTTCCTTGTTCTTGTCTTCTTTGGTTTATTAAACCATACTCTAGTGCCTTGAAATAATTTTACTTATAATTTAGTGTTAGGCTCATGTCTAGTATTTCCTCCAAAAGAATGGAAGCAGAAAGCTACTCAGTATGGCATAGGGAATTTGTTTCTACAACTCAATCCAATATACATTTATTAAGCACCTACTGTTTGCTAAGCACTGTGCTAAGTGTTAGAGATACAATTAATAAAGAGAAAGTCCCTGACCTAAAGGAGTTAACAATCTAAAGGAAGAGCCAATATACAAAAAGAAGCATACGAGCAGTGGGCGTAGGGTAAGGGGAGACAACAGAATACCAGTTGAACCAGGCAGGGCAACAGGTGCAAAATGAGATGAATAGAGTTCAGTTTTTGCCCTCTTTAAAGGAAAGCAAGGGGAGAGGAAATTGAGGCAGGTGGTATCAATCAAGACTTGAGTTAGTAGCATAGTGGTGAGTTTAGAAGTTATGAGCTTATTCTGGGAGGGGCATTTTGTTCCTTGGAGTTGAAACCAGTTGGGGCAGCAGATGCAAAGTGGTAAGAAATGTTAAACATTAAAAACTCACAGAATATATTGACCAAACAATTAATAGGATTAGTAATGACATAACTACAATTATACTTTGCTGGGAGACTGATACTTAAATTTTTTCAGATTATGAAATTACTTTAGAATTGCTAATTATATATCTTATGTTTCACCTGGGCTTACCACTGTCTAAACAATGACCAGTAGTGTCTTGCTGTTAAAAGGGGTCAGGCTACTTTGATCCTTTTATTAGTGGCCATTCTCTGCAACACCAAAGTAGCTTCTGGGGACTCCTCCCTTGCTTCCATTTAACTTCAACCACATGGGATTTCTAGACCTCTTAAACTTATAGGGTTGCCTCCAGCCATGGACATGTTCACCTCAAGATTGATACTCTGTTACCTACTAAAGAAAGTAAATATAAAACAAGGTATCCATGGATCCAGAAACAAGATCACTTTGCTGACCATGCCAGAATGACAATGGAGTATGGAAAAGAGCACTATATATATATATATATGTCCTAACCACCAAGTGATAGGGTCTGAGGAGGAACCAAAACTACTAAGAGAATTAGAAAAGATCTCTAGAGGGAGTTAGTACTTGATCTAGGCTCAGAATGAAGCCAGGGGTTCTAAGATTTAGAGGACTTTGAAGGAGAGCATTCCATGTATGGGAAAGTCAATGAAAAATTTTGAAATAGCCTCTTAAACTAGAGAGTATGTATGGGTCACTGCAGGACCTATGAATGTAACAGAGAGACTAGTACTAATGTAACTCAGCTTTTTGCATGTTCAGTTTGCCTAACATGGAACTCACTGTGTCACCTATCACTGTTTGGGGGTAGCCTCCTATATTGGCTGTTTACATCTTTAAAGGTAGTATACCTAAGTTGTTCTTGCTCTCTTTTCTTTTTGGTGTTATTGCCATGAACTGAACCAGTGAGAGGGAGAAGGGGCTAACCTTTCCCCTGCCTTCCCTCTTTTACCCCAGGTCCAAGAAATAAGCCTTAGAGTGTTTCTTTCTGTTTTATGTTATTTGTCCTCAGTTTCAGGTTCTGGAGGTGAACCTGGGAATTTGAGCCATGGTGACCTTGGAGCTAGGATTTCATGTGGGGTGGGATAGGGCAGCTAGGCAGGTCTGGAAATCTTGAGAAGCCAAATGTCTGAGACAAATCCTAAGAGAGGTTTGTGCTTGGAACTTGAACTGTGCTCTATGGGAACCAAGCTTAAATATGAAACCAAACCCTTCCCTGCCACCTCCCAACCCCCAGAACCTAAGGTGGTACAAAAGGAGAAGGTGGATTGTGACCCCCAAGTTCCTCTTTGCAAAAACTCTACTGGGTTACACTAACCCATACTGAAAAAGCTTGAGGTATCAATGTTAAAATTTTCATACCATTGTTTACATCCCTTTGTGCTGTGTCAATAAAAGTATGAATTTTTAATATTATAAAACACTAAAAGGCATTATTTTACAATTAGAAATCCCTTTGATCATGACAATGATAGCAAGATGAAACTGAGCTAGCCTGCACAGACTAACATAGACTTTATGCAGTACTTGATGTAATTGGTTGCCATGCCAATCGAATTTTCTAGATAAATATGATAAATCAATCAGTAAACATTTACTAAGAGCCTACTATGTGTCAGGCACTATGCTAAATGCTGGTACTACAAAGAGAGGCAAAAGACAGTCCCTGTTCTCAAGGAACTCACAGTCTAATAAGTTAGCATGCAAAGAACTATGCACAAACTATATACAAGATAAATTGAAAATGATCAACAGAGGAAAGACACTAGAATCAAGGGGACAGGAAGCAAGAGAAGGTATAAAATGCAAAGAAAATCTATTTGTTCCATAGCTAGCTACTGCAGCAGAGCAAGATCAGTTGTTTCAGACATTTCTAATTATTATACATTCAGTTTGATAGATTATAATAATGATAATCTATTAGTACAGCAGACAATTAAGATAGAAACATTAGTCACTTATAGGTGAGATAGTAGTTTGCTAGAAATGAGGCTCCTGGGTTCTGACAACATTCAGTTTCAAAGAGACTAAATTCAACTAACATTGCATGGGACAGAATATACATTTTTTTTCTTTTTTTTTTAAAGCAATCAGGGTTAAGTAACTTGCTCAAGGTTACACAGCCAGGTGTTTCTGGGTGGGTGCTAAGTCTGAGCCCGGGATTCGATCTCCAGGTCTTCTCAACACTGGAGCCGGTGCTCTTACTCGCTGTGCTACCTGGCCGCCCCTGACAGCATATAAATTAGTAGCACTTATTTGTGAATTCAGTTCTCCTAACCATAAGTCAAAGAAGCTAGGATATTATGCATAACTGAAAAGAAGTTGCACTGGTCAGGAAATATAAGAGATTTCTTCAGAAGCCTTGTGCACTGGAGACTTGAAACAAGAAATTTGAGGCTGGACATTACTTATTGTAATCAGATGAACCCAGTTTTAACTCATATCAATATCAGATCCCTAAAGAAGGATGAAAGATAGAGAACAATGAATAAAGCATTAAGTTCAGAGTCTTAAAATTTTGAGTTAAATCTACCTTTAGACACTTCCCAACAAGGTGTTCCCTATGATATCTTAGAAAGAAAAGAACTTGCAGGGAAGTGGGTGAGGAAGAAAGGAGAAGAATTGAAAAAGGGAGAAAGTAAAGTAGAAAGATCTTGTTTTGGTGGCTTGAGGGGGTTACAGTGAGAAATGCTCCAATGGGTAAAGAGAGATCTTCTGTGAAAGAAGATGGGAACCTAGTGCTGGGTGTTGTCAGAAGGGGATTAGTGCTTAAAAGGGCCATTCATCCTGTCTTAGGAGGAAGGGAGTTATAATTCCTGGGGACAACTGGTGCCTGGGGGAGTGGGAGGGCATAGGCCCCAGGAGAATATTTTAGCAAATGGGAAAGGAAGGGATCAGGAAAAGGGGATAAATCAGTGTCAGGGGGAATAATCAGGAATAAAGAGAGCATCCTACCATGGGTGAGTGTCTTCTCTGTCATCTGAAGGGATTGGAATTTTTCTGGGAGAAAAGTATAATGTAAAGGGGAATCCACAGGGCAAGCTATGTAAGGCAGTGGTAGGAACTGCTCAGAGGGGAAAATCCAGAAAGGAAACCTTGGAAGTTTTGACTTCATGAAGAATGCAGAGAATGCAGGTGGGGCTGGTTAATTATAGGAGAAATAAATCTGAGAATGAGGGTCTGGGATAGACAGAAAGAGAGGTTGGATAATGAAGAGAGGGAGTAATAGAAATTCTTTATGGAAAGGGGTGAAATGAAAATTTAAAAACAAATGAACAGAACTAGCTGACCTGAAGGAGAGGAAGGGAAAGGGGAATCTACTTAACTAATGGGGGTGGGGGTGGGGAAGAGGAGGAAGAATTAAGTAACCAGATAAAATCAGGACAGGAAAAGGAACTAATAAGCAAAATTCCAAAGGAAAAGGAGTAACAACTGAGAGGGAGGGAGAGATTAGGCATGAGGAGAAGAGAGCAAAAAGGAATAGGACCACCTTAAAAAAATGTCAAATTAGTAACTGAAAGAACATAAGACTAAGTTTATAGAGGAAAGGGAGAAAACAATCAATTTAAAAACAACCACCTAGTATTGGAGACAAATGGAGGAAAATATAAACCTAAATCTTGTACCTTTACATATGAATGGATTAAACAATTTTAAAAAACGAAAAAAGTGACAGATTGGATAAGAAAACAAAAGCCAACAATCTAGGGTTTACAAAAAAACACATTTAGAATACAAAGATGTAAACAATGCAAAACTGAGGAGGTGGAAAAAATTTCTATGCCTCAAATGAATTTAAAAAAAAAACAGGATTTGCATTTATGGTATCTAATAAAGCAAAAACAGTCAAAAAATAAAAAGGGACTTACAAAAAAAGGAAACTGCATTAGGCTGAAAAGAACCATAGTAACAAACCAGTGTCAATAATTCACTTATATGTTCTAAATGTCGTAAGATAAAAATTCTCAGTGGAATCAATAACTGGGTTAAAAAAGACATACTAACATAATAGTGACGTTTCAATACCTCTCAGTTTTGGATGTCTAAGAGAAAGATAAACAAAAGTGAAAATATGGAAATCAACAAAATTTCAAGAGCAACTAGACTTAAAATAAAGCATCTTCTAAATGATTTGCAAAAGAATTTACATATTTCTCAATAACATGGAACTCTTACAAAAATTGACCATGTTTTGCAAATATATACAAAAAGGCAGAAATAATAAAGACTTCCTTTACAAACCATAATGTTATTTCTTTAAAAAGTGGTCATTGGTTCAGGCACCACAAAAAAAAGCATTAACACAAATAGAGACTTAACAATGAAATCCACAATAATGACTAGTCAAAGAACTATAATTATGTAAAGAAAATTATGAAGATGAAAAATCATAGCAAAATTTCTTGCAGTTAATGAAGCTAATGCAATCCTCCACGGAAAATTGTTTCCTCTCTGAAAATACATTTTCAAATTAGAAAAAGAGAGAATTAATGAACTGAATATAGATTTAAAAATTTTTAAAAAGCCAAATGTAAGTAAATCTAAAATGAGCACAAAAGATGAAATATTTAAAAAATTAGGGGAGAAATAAGTATATTGAAAATCAGAAAACATATAGAAATTATAAATAAAACTAAAAACTGGTTCTTTGAAAAGGCTAACAAAATCAATAAACCTTTAGATAACATGATTTTATTTTTTAAATGCTTTTTTTAACTTCTGATTTGCATTATTCATTTCCACCAGATTTTGAGTTACAAATTTTCTCCCCGTTTTTCCCCTACCCACCGCCCCAAAATAGCAGTCCCACAGGATATCCCCTCCTCCAATCTGCTCTCTCCCATATTTTCTCCCATACCCCTTTCAACTTTTCCAGTGATCTCTATGCTCCAGTGCCTATATATCTTATTTCCCAATTACATGTAAAATAGTATTAATAATAGTATATATATATATATATATGTGTGTGTGTGTGTGTGTGTGTGTGTGTGTATTTGAATATTTGATTTTAAAACTTTGAATTCCTGATTCATTCCCTTCCTCCCTTTTCACCCACCCTTACTGGGAAGATAAGCAGTTCAGTATAGGTTGTACATGTGTGGCTAATGCAAAAAAATAACATAGTAAATATATTGTAAAAGACGGACTATATTTCCCTCCCTCCTATCCCACCTCCCACTTGTTCTATTCTCTAATTTGATCCCATCCCTTTTCAAAAGTGGGTGCTTCTAACTTCCCTCCCCCCCAGCTTGCCCTCCCTTCCATCATCCCCCCTCTCATCGCCTTTCCCCCCTACTCTCCTGGAGGGTGAGATAACCTATTTAGTGTGTATTTCATTCCCTCCTCAGACCAAATTCAATGGGAATAAGGTTGACCCACTCCCTTTTGCTTTTCTATTCTTCCCCTCCATTGTAACCATTTTCCCTTGCCTCTTCTATATGAGATAGTTTACCCCATTCTGTCTCTCCCCATCTCCTCTGATTATATTCCTCTTACCTCTTAATTTCACCTTTTAAGTATCATCCCTTTCTGTTAAATTGGTCTTTTGCCCTCTATCTATGTATACCTGTAAACATATATATATATATACACACATTCACATATGTATTCATATGCCCATAAACCCTCATATATAAACATATATACATTTCTATTCCCTTCAACTACTGAGAAAAGTTTCATAAGTTGCAATTATTGTTATTCCATGTGGGAATGTTAATTGTTCAACTTTGATAAGTTCCTTATGATTTCTTTTCCCTGTTTACCTTCTCATGCTTCTCTTGCTTCTTGTATCTGAATGTCAAATTTTCTATTCAACTCTGGTTTTTTCATCAAGAATGCTTGAAAGTCCTCTATTCCACTGAATGACCATATTTTCCCCTGAAACATGATACTCAGTTTTGCTGGGTAGGTGACTCTTGGTTTAATCCCCGCTCCTTTGCTCTCGAGAATATTATATTCCAAGCCCTTCGATCCCTCAGTGTAGAAGCTGCCAGATCCTGGGTTATCCTGATTGTGTTTCCACAATATTCAAATTGTTTCTTCCTGGATGCTTGTAATATTCTCTCCTTAACCTGGGAATTCCAGAACTTGACTATAATATTCCTAGGAGTTTTCTTTTTGGGATCATTTTCAGGAGGTGATCAGTGGATTCTTTCAACCTCTATTTTGCCCACTGGTTCTAAAACACCAGGGCAGTTTTCTTTGAGAACTTCCTGGAGGATGATTTCTAGGTTCTTACTTTGATCATGGCTTTCAGGTAGTCCAATAATTTTTAAATTCTCTCTCCTGGATCTATTTTCCAGGTCAGTGGTTTTTCCCATGAGATATTTCACATTGCTTTCTATTCTTTCATTTGTCTGGATCTGTTTAACAGTATCTTGATTTCTCATAAAGTCATTAGCTTCCATTTGCTCCAATCTAATTCTGAAGCGATGATTCTCCTCAGTGAGCTTTTGAGATTCTTTTTCCATCTGGCAAATTCAACTTTTTAAGGCATTCTTCTCCTCATTGCCTTTTTGAGACTCTTTTGCCATTTGAGTTAGTCTATTTTTTAAGGTGTGATATTCCTCAGTCAGGTTGTTGACTCTCATTTCATAATTCTCTTGCATTGTTCACATTTCTCTTCCCAATTTTTCCTCCACTTCTTTTATCTGCTTCTTAAGGTCCTCTATGGCCTGTAACCAGCTCGTATTTTCCTTTGAAGCTTTTGGTGCAGGAGTTCTGTCTTCTCTGTCTTCCTCCTGTTCCATGCCTTGCTCCTTTTTGTCCCCAAAATAGGAGTCTAATGTTAGAATCTTCTGTCTGCTTTGTTTCCTTTGCCTGGTCATGACACCCCTCAGTCACTTGACCCCTGGGCTTTTTGCCACAGTAGGACTGTGCCACCAGACAGGAGAGCTTTCGTCTCAAATGCTGGGGTTTTCTCAGCTGCTGGAGGTATTAGATGGGTGCTCTCTCTGAGGTCTCCACATGCTCTGGCAAGCTGGACACACACCCCAGGACCTCCATCCTAGACTGCAATCCAGATCCAAGAAGGTTAAAGGAAGAGCAATTACCCCTCCGACTGGTGCTTGGTCCCCCTACACTCTGCAGGCCAGGAGCTGAAGCTGCCACGTGGTGCTGCCTGGATGTGCCAGCATATCAGTGGCTTCTCTCCCTGGGGGCAAATGCCACACACTCCCACTTACTGGGTCCCAAAGTCCAGACTGCTCTGACCTCTCAATTTCTCATTCACATCTATATATTGATAAATCTGGAAATGGCCACAACTGCTGCTGATTTGGCGTCCCTCCAGCTGACAGCTGGTCAGGCCCACCCTGGGACTAAAGCCTCGGAGTGGGGCTGGCCTCCGTTCCCAGAGTGCTGCACTAGCCAATTCCTGCTGGCCTGCTGGGCTGTCCTCAGTGGGAGGTCAGCTTCTCGGTGTCATTTTGTGGGTTCTGCAGCTCCAAAGCTTGTTCAGAGTCCCCTTTTTACATGGATTGGGGAAGGTGGAAGCCAACACAGCAGGGAGGTCCTGCTTCTACTCCGCCATCTTGACTCTGCCAGTTAATATGATTTTAAAGAGGGCAGAAAATCAAATCAATAAGATAGCAAATGAGCAAGATGAAATGACAACAAAACCAGATGAAATAAAAAAGAATAATCAGAACATCTTATGCACAGTTATATAATAACAAACCTGCATACACAAAAGAAAATGAGGAATACCTTCAAATATATAAAATACCTAACCTGTCAGAAAACCAAGTAGAATACTTGAATAACCAGATTCTAGAAAAGGAAATTGAAGTAATTGTAAAAGGAAATACCAAAGAATACTTGATAGCTTCACAGAAGAATTCTATCAAATTTTTGAAGAACAATTTTTATTCATAATTTACAAGTTATTATCAAAAATAGAGAAAGAAAGTACGCTATCAGAATCTTTTTATGTGACAAAGATAGTATCCTAGTACCCAAACCAGGAATAGATGAAGAGGAGGAAAATGAATAGCTAATATCATTAATGAATATTGACTGAAGGTTTTTACATAAAATCCTATCACATACTTCCTAGCTGTGTGAACCTGAGCAAATCATTTAAACTCTGTCTGCCTCAGTTTCTTCAACCTACCTCATGCAGTTGTTGTAAGGATCAAATGAGATAATATTTGTAAAGTTCTTAGCACAGTGCCTGCCTTATAAAAGTTGTTTGATATGGTGATCATTCTCTTCTCCTTCTCTTCCATATGAGTCCTGGATATGAAGGAGCCTGAAGTACTTTCTACCCTAGCTCTCCTTATAACCTTATGTAGCTGATGAAGAAAGCTGATGGATCCTGGTGACTGATGGCAGACTATATACAGTGAGCTGAATCAAGTTAACAAGGTCTTTCCTTCCACTGTTCCTTACTTTGTGAATACAACAGACTGGGTATCAGAGCCCTAGATAAGTGATGTGGGTTTATTGACCATGCCAAAGCTTTTTCCTCTGTTCCTGAAGTTGAAAATAATCAGAAGCATTTCACTTTGCCTGAGAAAGAAATCAGTATACTTTTACTGACTTCCAGGGCTACATGAACTCTCCCTCCTCATGTTGCTATAGTCTGATGTGCAGAGACCTGTAAAATGCTTCCCTTTCCTGGGGGGATGGATGCCCCTACACAGTTGACCTAATTTTACTAGGTCAGATGAGGCCACGGTGAGGGACTAGCCCTAGGAAATCAGTCATAAGAAAATCCAGAGTCGTGGTTACTATTACTTAGGGTTTGGTTTTTTTTTTTTTTGCTTTTTTTGGAGGGCAATTGGGGTTAAGTAACTTGCCCAAGGTTACACAGCTAGTTTCTTTGTGTGGGTGTTAAGTGTCTGAGGCAGGAACTGAACTCAGGTCCTCCTGACTCCAGGGCCTGCACCACCTAGCCTCCCTCCTCTTTCTTTCTTTGTAAAGATAGTCTTTGCTCTTCTGTTGTTTTAGTTTTATCTATTTTAAGGAAACCCTATTACCACCAGCCCTATTCTTCAATCCTTCAAGTCTTCTACACCCCTGCTGGTTGTCCTTTTTCCTGGTTTTAGAATTTTGCATTATTAATTCCTGTACATTTCTTCCTTTTGTCTAATTTTCTATTTATGCCCCTATTTGTTCTCTCAGTTCAATAGTCAAGTAAAATACCCTCCTGAAAGGAAATTCTTTGTTTAAGCTTTTATACTGATTAATTAGGCAAAATTCAGGGCAAAGAGAATTAAAGAGTTTATCATAAGTATGTCAAGGTACTAACTCATTGACGAGCTGATAATTGGAGATGAATGATGTCTAAGAGATGGAGCCAGCTTTTATCGATCCCTTTTGTGAAGGGATAAAGACAATTTGAATGGGTCCACATCAGCAAAAGAGACTGGGCTCTTACATCTCAGTTTCTCCCCAAGACAGGAGTACATGACAATTTCCAGGTACAAACAAGTAGAGAGATGACTTAACTGTGGGACTATCAGGGGACTGGTGATTCCTCCTCCCTTGATTCCTCCCCCCAACAGTGACTGACAAACAGGTCTGGAAACAATGGATCACTGAGTCAGTATAGTTTTCAATAATTCCTCTATTTAGTGCTAACCATATATAAGCAAACAACTGAACAACCAAACAACGCGTATATGATTCAGCATGACATTCAGTTTTATGTTATGCCTTTTTCATCAACTGGATCATTCTAATCTCTGCTGCTGCTTGTCCCAAATTAGTGGCTATAAACTAGAGGACTTAAACTCATAATAGGAAACAAGTGTCACAAGTCATATTTCCAGGTTTCCAATAATATCATCAAGTTGAATAAACTCAGATAAAGAGTCATAATCTCCTGTATCCCCTAAGGAGACAAATCTTGTTAAAGAGGACCTATATGTAAACTAATGAATGCTACAGCTCAAGCCATTTAGACTGTATGCAATGTACTCATTTTAGAAGGGAGATGAACATGTCAGCAAAGTCACGAAGAAAACTCAGTAAACAAAATTCAATGAAAAAAAAAAGACCAAAGGCTTATAATAATGATCATCAAATAATATCGAACTTCCTTTTAACCCAGTAATCCACTCCCCCAGTGTTCAGTTAATCAGTGCATTTCACCTTGAGGCCTAGATATCCCACGCAATTGTCTGGTTCCTGGAAACATCATCCTCCAAGCATTCCAAAATAAGCCTCCTTCACAGGCAGGTTTGGAGTGGTCCCTTCCTAGGATTTGCTTCTCTGGCTCCAAGTCACCTGCAGAATCCTGGGTAATTTTACTAAAATCTGTCAGTCACAGGACTCAATACAATTTAGTACAACTTTCTAAATTTGCTTTTGCCAATAACTACATCATGTGGTGAAAACTAACTAAAACCTTGTGTTTCTAATCCTGTTGACAACAGAGCTATAAGAAGAACATCAATTTAGGAAATTTGAAATTTAAAAAAATTTCAGTTATCACATGCCATTTTACTTATCACATACCATTGTCTCTTTTTTTTAATAATTACAAGTGCAATTGAATATGTAGAATCCTAAATCCAGTTTCTAGAATTTATTATAATAACACGTGCAAGGTCACACACACTCAAGACTGTATATAGAATCATTTATGGTTGACATATATAATCTTCTGATCTTCCTGCTTTTTCAAAATTTTCTGCTCTTACTAATTTCCTCCTTAGGAATAGGATATACTTTAAGAATCTAATTCTATAAATGAATACACATGTACCCAAACTCATTTTAAGTAGATGTTTTCATCCCTAGGTTCAACATTACACAAATGAATTTCCTTTAAGATGCATAATTATAAAGAACAAAAGACTTGAGATGGAGTACATGAATATAATTATCCCAAACTGTATACAGAAAGTAGCTTATATGAAATGAGCTATGATAAAAGATGCTCAGTCAATATCCATGTTGAAATGGACACAAACATAGTCAATAAACATAGACTAAACATAGAATAAATAACAACCATAAGTAAAATCAGATTTTCCATTAAGCTAATACAATATAGCTTATAAGTTACTCTCTACTAAGATAACTGATAGCACTGAATTTTTATTCCTTGGAACAAAAATAAAAGATTTTTTTAAATTTAACCTGACAAATTAATAGACATATCTTTGTTTCACAAGCCCTTTCATTTTTGTCTAATCATTCCTATATCATTCTGAAAGGGTGATATATTTCAGGGATTTAATCTTAGGCATATGAAAACATAACTAGTTTGGGCCATGAAATAAACAAACTTCCACCATTCACATGTCCTGATAGTAAAAATTTGCTTTGAGAGGAAAGAGGGACATGGTTATAATAATATCAAAACTGGTCCTCCAGGTTCAAGCCTAAGGGCACAGAATGAATCAGCACAGGTATGCCAGGATAAACTAGCCCCAAAACCTTTCCAAACAACTTTACATAATGCTTCAAAACAAATTCTGGAGTGGCAGATTCCACAAAAAGACAGGGTGAAATAATTTCCAACTCAATACAACAGGGGTTGGCAGGAAAAGTCTCTTACTCGGGGTAAGAATGGAGTACAGACCCCACCCTAGCAAAGCAGCAGTAGGCTTGGGGGTGACTGAATCAGTGGTGGCAGTAGCAGTTTCCAGACCTCTCATCCCACACACAATAAGGGAGTCAGACAGTTGGTCAGAAGGAGAGTATAGGGATCCTTTTACTAGCACTGGGGGCAGGACTCGGTTGCATTGCCCATCCTTGGATGTGGGTAGCAGCCCTTGGTCGCATCCCAGGACAAGGAGTAGCACTAGTACATTAGTGTTTATGGTAACATAGGAGCTGAAATTCTGGTCACGGTTCCAGAATGGAAAAGAATGCTTCTGGTAACTCATAGACCAGACCACAGTCCAGAAGAGCAGTAAATACACCTCTTGCTAGATCATACCAAATCGAAAGAACAAAAAACCTTTATGTTCCCAAAATTATCTCTGAAAACAGCTGTGCAAAATAACTAAAGGTTGGAACAGTGTGCTCTCCACTCTAGAAGCAAAGCCTCATCTTAGCATAGAGTGAAAAGTCAAGAAATAGTCTGGGATACTACATATAGAAACTTCTAAGTTACTATGGTGACAAGGAAGATCAAAACGTAAACACAGAAGAAGACAAAAAAGTAAAAACTGCTACATCCAAAATCTCAAAGCAAAATATGAATTGGTCTCAGGCCATAGAAGAGTTCAAAAAGGATTTTTAAAAACAAGTAAAAGAGGGAGAGTAAAAATAGGGAAGAGAAATGAGAGTGGTGCAAAAGAAGTAATGAAAAATAGAGCAAACAGCTTGGTAAAGGAAGAACCAACAAAAAGGGAAAAAAAGAAAATGAACAGAATAACACCTTAAAAGACAGAATAGGCCAAATGGCAAAAGAGACACAAAGAAATCCAATGAAGAGAAAAATGCCTTGAGAAGTAGAATTGGGAAAATAGTATGATAAGAACTAGGCATAGACCAATATCTTACATTATATACCAAGATAAAATAAAAAAAAAGAGTTCATGATTTATATATAAAGGTTGACCTATAAGCAAACAAGAAAAACAAGGAAGAGTTTACCTGTCAGATTAATGGAGAATGGGAGAATTTATAACTAAACAAGGGATTTATAACTAAACAAGAGTATTATGAAATGCAAAATGTATAATTTTTATTACATTAAATTGAAAAGTTTTGCACAAAGCCAATGCAACCAAGATTGGAAGGGAAACAGAAAGCTGGGAAACAATTTTTACCATCAGTGTCTCTGATAAAGGCCTTGTTTCTAAAATATATAGAGAACCAATTCAAATTTATAAGAATACATCTCATTCTCCACTTGATAAATGGTGAAAGAATATGAACAGGCAGTTTTCAGAGGAAGATATTAGAGCTATTTATTATCATATTTAAAAAAGCTCTAAATCACTACTGAGTAGAGAATGCAAATCAAAACAACCCTGAGGTACCACACCACACCTATCAGACTGGATAACATGACAAAAGAGGAAAATGATGTGAGAAAACTGGAACACTAATGCATTGTTGGTGGAGTTGTGATCTGATCCAACCATTCTGGAGAGTAATTTGCAACAATGTCCAGAGGGTTATAAAATTATGCATAACCTTTGACCCAGCAATACTACATCTAGATTTGTATCCCCCAAATGGGAAAAGGACCCACAAAAATATTTCTAGCAATTCTCTTTGTGGTGGTCAAGAATTGGAAATTGAGGGGATGCCATCAGTTGGGGAATGACTGAACAAGTTGTGGTATATGAATGTAATGGAATACTATTGTGCTATAAGAAATGATGAGCAGGCAGACTTCAGAAAAAAACCTGAACTTATATGAATTGATGCTAAGTGAAGTGAGCAGAACCAGGAGAACATTGTACAAAGAAACATCAACATAGTACATTGACTACCTTTAATAGACTCAGCTCTTCTCAAGAATTCAGGGATCTAAGAGAACTCCAAAAGACTCATGATGGAAAATGCTATCCACATCCAGAGAAAGAACTATAGAGTCTGAATGCTGAGCAAAGCATACTATTTGCACTTTCTTTTTTGTTTTGTTTGGTTTCTTCTTTTTTGTTGTCCCTTCCTTTGGTTCTAATCATTCTTTACTACATAACTAATGTGAAAATATGTTTAATATGAATGTACATGTAGAGATTCTTAGACTGCATACAGTCTTGGCAAGGATTAGGGGAGAGAGGGGTAGAAAATTCAAAAGTCAAAAGCTTATGGAAGTGAATGTTGAAAACTAAAAATAAATAAATATATTTTTTAAGTGAGCTGAATTCCTACCTTCTACAGGAGATTTTTCCTAGTTCTCCCTCCATCCCTTACCAGTGTCTTTTCCTCTCAGATTACCTTCCATTTATTCTGTATATGTCTTGTATTACATATTATTTCTTTCTCCCACTTGTAATTTATATGTTTTTTAAGTTCTGATCCTAACAAATAGTAAATAAAATGGAAATGCTCATATATATGTATATATATTATAATATGCATACAAAACTGCAGATTTCTATTGTGTACAACTTTCCTTACTTTAAAATGCATAATAAATTCAAGATGTAATATTAAAAAAAAACCTGGATAGAAGTAGAATTGGCCAAACAGGAAAAGATATATAAAAATTCACTAAAGAAAATATTTCCTTAAAAAGTAGAATTGACTAAATTGGTGTGGGACTGGGGGGGGGGGGGAGGATACAACAACTCACTAAAGAAAACAAATCCCTAAAAAGTAGAATAATTTCTTTAAAATTAGAATTAGGCAAATGAAAGTCAATGACTTTAGGAGACCGCAAGAAACAATCAAACAAAATCAAAAGAATGAAAAAAAATAGCTGAAAGTATGAAATTTCTTACTGAAAAAACATACCTAGAAAATAGATCAAGGAGAGATAATTCAAGAATTATTGGATTACCTGTAAATCATTGACCTACTCTTTCTCTATTTTATTAATATAATCATTTAGAGATATATAATTTCCCCCAAGTACTGCTTTGGCTACATCCCATAAATTTTGCTATGTCGTCTCATTGTGATCATTCTCTTTAATGAAATTAAATTCTATAATTTGTTCTTTGACTGACTTCTTTAGGATTAGATTATTTCATTTCCCATTAATTGTTAATCCATCTTTCCACTGCCCTTTACTGAATGTAATTTTTATTCCGTTATTATCTGAAAAGGAAGCATTAAATATTTCTGTGTTTTTACATTTGATTGTGAAGTTTACATGCCCTCAAACATGGACAATTTTTGTCCATGTGCCATGAACTGCTGAGAAAAAGGGTATATTCTTTTCTATCCCCATTCTGTTTTCTCCAGAGGTGTTATCATAACAAATTTTTTAAAAATTCTATAAACCTCTTTAATTCTTTTCTTGTTAATTTTTTCTAGATTTTTATCTAGTTCTGAGAAACAAACGTTGAGGTCCCTCAGTAATATAGTTTTACTATTTCCTCTTGTAATTCATTTAACTTCTCCTTTAAGAAGTTGGAGGATATACCACTTGCTGCATATATGTTCAATATTGATTTTACTTCATTGTTTACGAATGCTGTCCATGTTCATTGTCTATATCTTTAGCAAAATGTACTTTCCCTCCTTATCTCTTTTAATCAGATGCATTTTTGTTTTGCTTTGTCTGAGGTCCTCATTACTACCCCCTACTGAAGCATAATAAATTCTCCTCGAGCCCCTTACCTTTTCATTCTGCTTCAGTTGTATTTCTTGTAAACAATATATTGTAGAATTCAGGTTTTTAATCTACTCTGCTCTTCACTTCTGTTTTTCAGGTGAATTCATCACATTCACATTCACATTATGATTATTAACTGTATATTTCTCCCCATCCTATTTTTTCTCTTATTTATCTTTGTCTCTCTCCTATCACCATTTCCCTCCTCACCAGCATTTGATTTTGATCATCATCTCCCCTAATCTGTCCTACGTTCTGTTAGTCACCTTGTGGTTTTGTTTTGTTTTTTTAGCTTACTCCCTTCCTACTTCCCTAAAGGGCAAAATAGATTTTTATACAGAAATGATTGTGCATGTTATTCCCTCTTTGAGCCAATTCTGATGAGAAGTAAGGTTCAAGCAATGCTTAGGGCTAAGTTATTATTTCTCTCATAGTGTTTGTAGCAGCAAGCACCCCAAGCGTCCTCAGGGTTTGCAGCTACCA
>NW_027185793.1:15054223-15122074 GCF_028583685.1 Petaurus breviceps papuanus | reverse complement strand
TTAGCCTAGGGGCAGGGAAGATCTTCCAAATTTGCATTCCCATTACAGTGTTGCAATAATGAAGTTTACTGGGCCTTTAAAATTTTACTCAATATACTTTTCTTCCCTTTTTTTTCTTCTCCTAGAGTCTAAACTTTTCCTAGTATAAAATCTATCACAAAAATTAAGAAAATAATTATATTCTGGTATCCCACAAAGATAATGAATATATAATAGTTTATTCAAAACCCCTAGGAAAAGAACATTGGCCAATTACAGTAAATGGATATTCACCTCTTAATGTCTTGTAAAGCATTGTAAACCCTTTAAAGCAAAAATAAATCTTTAAGGCTGGAGTTTGTTAAGACTAAATTGGTTTAAGATATAATTTCAATATATACTATTTCAGACATATATTCATAAGTTCCACAAGTGATAGAAAATAACCTATATGAAACTCACTGTACTTTATAAAGAGGCTTGAAATTTACACACCATTTTGAGCAAGGAGTGTTTGTATCTCATTTACTTAGTAGGAATTTCACAACACAATAAACATTTGCACAGGGCTGATAAGAGTTTATCAGTAGATGGTGCCAAGAAACCTAGTAAATTTACAAATAAGGAGATTTTATAAGGTCTTTTTTCATTTCCCACATATTATTATCAATTTTCCCTTTAAAAATATACCCACAGAAGCAGAGAAAAGGCAGGAACTTGTCTGAGCTCTCCCAAATTCTCCTCCAAATGACTTTAAAAGACACTTCAAAATGAATTCTGGATCAGCAGAATCCACAAAAAGGATGGGATAAAGCAATTTTCTAGCCCAAGATAACTTAGAAGATTTGCATGAAAGGTTTGTCTCACTCAGGTAAAAGGGGAGCACAGCCCAGCACAGCAACCTAACAGAAGGCCTTACGCCCTAGCACAGATCAACAACTAAGACCCAATGGCCCCTCAGCAGTCCATTGGCAAAGAAGACCAGCTTGAGGTTTCAAGCCTCTGGTGCAGCAGGAAAGGCTTCAGAGACAGAGTCCTTGGCACAGCAGGTCAGGATCCTAGTCCTAGGTTCAAGAAGCTTGAGATAATGCCCCCTATTCCACAGGAGCAGAGATCAACTTCAAAAATAACAAAATAGGTTGGAAAATGAACAAAAAAAAGAAAAGAGAAGAAATCTCTGACCACAAAAAGCCATTATGGTAACTGCAAAGATCAATCAAAACAAGCTCAGAAGAGGGCAATAACATTGAAATACCTACACATGAAGCCTCAAAGAGAAATATGAATTAGCGGGCTTGGAATATGATATTCTGGAGGTCAAAGGAGCTAGGACTAAAACGAAGAATCACCTACCCAGCAAAACTGAGCATAATACTTCAGGGGAAAAATGCATCTTCAATGAAATAATGAACTTTCAAGCATTCTTGATGAAAAGACCAGAGCTGAATAGAAAATTTGACTTTCAAATACAAGAATGAAGACAAGCATGAAAAGGTAAACAGGAAAGAGAAATAATAAGGTACTTATTAAAGTTGAACTGTTTACATTCCTACATGGAAAGATGATATTTGTAACTCATGAGACCTTTCTCAGTATTAAGATAGTTGAAGGGAACATATATATATGTATGTATGTATGTATGTATGTATGTATGTATGTATGTAGACAGAGGGAACAGGATGAGTGGAATATGAAAGGGTGATATCTGAAAAATAAAATTAAGAGGTGAGAGAGGAATGTATTGGGAAAAGGAGAAAGGGAGAGATAGAAATGGGTAAATTATCTCACATAAAAGAGGCAAAAAAAAAGTTTTCACAATGGAGGGGAAGAGGGGGTAAGAGGGAGTGAGTGGACCTTACTCTCATCAGATTTGGCTTAAGGAGAAAATAACATACACACTCATTTGGGTTTCTTACCCTACAGGAAAATAGGGGAAAGAGGATAAGAATGGGTGGGATAATAGAAGGGAGGGCAGATTGGGGTAAGAAGTAGTCAGAAGCAAACACTTTTGAAAAGGGACAGGGTCAGCATCCACCCAGAAACACCTGGCCATGTAACCTTGAGCAAGTTACTTAACCCCAATTGCTTAGGGGTGGCCAGGTGGCTCAGCGAGTAAGAGCACCGGCTCCAGTGTCGGGAGGACCTGGATCAAATCTGGGCTCAGATACTCAGCACCACACCCAGAAATAACTGGCCATGTAACCTTGAGCAAGTTACTTAACCCTGATTGCTTAAAAAAAAAAAAAAAGAAAAGGGACAGGGTCAAAAGAGAGAATAGAATAACTGGGGGGCAGGATAGGATGGAGGGAAATATAGTTAGTCTTTTACAATATGACAATTATGGAAGTGTTTTGCATGACTACACATGTATAACCTATGTTGAATTGCTTGCCTTCTTGATGAGGGTGGGTTAAGGGGGAAGAAGGGAGAGAATTTGGAACTCAAAGTTTAAAAATAAACATTAAAGCTGTTTTTACATGCAGCTAGGAAATAAGATGTACATGTAATGGGGTATAGTAATCTATCTTGCCCTACAAGAAAGTGAGGGGGAAGAGAATGGGTGGGTGATGGAGGGGAGGGCAGACTGGGGGAAGGGACAATCAGAATGCAAACTATCTTGGGTTAGGGAGAGGGGAAAGGTGGGGAGAAAATTTGGAACTCAAAATCTTATGAAATGAATGTTGAAAACTAAAATAAATTGATTAATTTTTTAAAAAAGAAATATGAGTTGTTCTCAGGTCCAAAAAGAACTCTTGGAAGAGCTCAAAGAAGGGTCTAAAAACCAGAGAGGTAGAAGAAAAAAAATGGGGGGGGGGGATTAGAGTTATGCAAGAGAATTATGAAGGTGAAAAAAGTCAAATACGTGGTAAAGAAAACACACACAAAAATGGGAAAATATGTACAAACATCCACTGAAGAAAACCTATTAGACATCAAGAATTAATTAAACCAAATCCAAAGAGTGAAAAATAGATGAAAATATGAAAAATCTCATTGGAAAACAACTCACCTGGACAATAGATCCATAAGAGATAATTTAAGAATTATTAGACTACCTGAAAGCCATGATAAACATAAAAGAATCTGGATATGATCTGCCAAGAATTCATCAAGGATAACTGCCCTAATATCCTAGAACCAGAGGGTAAAATAGTAATTGAAAGAATCCAACAATCACCTCCTGAAAGAGATCTTAAGATGAAAACTCCCAGGAACATTATAGCCAGATTCTGGAACTCTCACTTCAAGGAGAAAATATTGCAAGTGGCCATAAAGAAACAGTTGAAAAAGTGAGAAGTCACAGTCAGAATTATATAGGATCTAGCAGTTTCTACATTAAAAGACCAGAGGGCTTGGAACATCATATTCTGGAAGTCAAAGGATCTTGGATTACAACCAAGAATCACCTACCCGCAAAACTTAGCATAATCCTTCAGGGGGAAAAATGGATATTCAATGAAATAGAGAACTTTCCTGATGAAAAGACCACAGCTAAACAGAAAATTCAATTTTCAAGTACATGATTCAAGAGAAACATTAAAAGGTAAACAGGAAAGAGAATACATGTTATTTCATAAAGTTAAACTGTTCACATCTCTGCATAGAAAGATACTTATAACTCTTAAGAACTGTATCACTACTTGAGCAGATAAAAGGAATATACATAGGGGCAACTAGGTGGTTCAGTCAATGGAGCACCAGTCCTGGATTCAGGAGGACCTGAGTTCAAATCCAGCCTCAGACACTTTACACTTTGTGGCTTGGTGACCTTGGGTAAGTCACTTACCCCCAATTGCCTCTTCTTCCCCACTCCAAAAATAAAGGAGTATATGTAGATAGAGGGTGTGGATATAAGTTAACTTTGAAGGGATGATATAAAAAAAAATTAGGGGCAAAAAAGAGAATTGTGCTGGAGGGAGAAGGAAGGGAAGAGTGGAATAAGGTAAATTATCCCGATTGAAGAGGTAATAAAAGACCTATTACAGTAGAGGGAAAGTTGGGAGTGGTGCGCATCATTTAAACCCCAGTTCAGTTGAATGCATTGCCAACTTATCTTATACAGAATACCAATCATCTTATTACCTTTGGCATTTTATACTAATCATATCTAAAAACTGTATAGAGTTATCCAGTATAGAGCAATTACATTCAACTAAAGAAATAATAATAATAATCAATAACATGCCATATGCCAGGCACTGTTAAACACTTTACAATCATGTGGTCCTCACAACAACCCTGGGAGGTGGGTTCCTAATATTTCATTTTCCCCCTTCAACAGAGGTGAACCCACCACAGCTAATAAATTTCTCTGTCTGAATCTCAATTCAGGATTCCCTGATCTATTCATTACCCAACAGTTCCATGTTTTAAGGCCAAATAGCAAATCTAGCAAATGTATTTTTGCACTAAGTTCTAATATGCCATAATTGTCTTAATAGGAGAACATACTTAAATCACATTTTAATTTACTTTCTGGATAGATTTCAACCCAATCAAATCCAGATTTATGATCATTAATGATTAATATTTAAATCTCATTTCATCCGAGGCCAATTTGAATGTTAACACTTCAGAGAGACAGATAGATAGACAGAGAGAGAAAGAGAAAGAGGGAGAGAGAGACAGAGAGAAGGACAGACAGAGAGAGAGACAGAGAGAGAGGGAGTTTATTATTATCAATAAACTCATTTTTAGGGTTAGCTAGGTGGTGCAGTGAATAGAGTGCTGGCTCTGGAGTTCAAATCTGTCCTCAGAAACTTGACACAATCACTAGCTATGTAACCTTGGGCAAGTCACTTAACCCCAATTGCCTTGCCCCCTTCAAAAAAATAATCTCATTTTTAAAGACACATGGATTGCATTCCCACTTTCCTATAGTTTTTCCCCTTTTTCTTTCAAAACCATGCAAAAAACCTGATTAATTGCTTTTGTATCCATATAGTAATCCTCACCCTCTGTCATATATCCAAAGGCTTTTCCAATAAGGATAAGCAGCAGCTTCCCATTCCCATTCCTCAGCTTTAGAGCCTGGGAATTCCAATCTGCACTTTACAAAGAATAATCACAAAAAATTTTCCATATCCCCATCTGAATGAGATCAAAAGTCTTCCTGATTTCTCTCTTTCCAAATTCTCAAAGCCCTTTACTCAGACTATACAAACTTTCCTTAACTTTCTACTTGTTTCCTCTTCTAACTTCCTTAAATATCTCCTAGTTTCTTTTTACCTGTCTAGTTTCATTCACATTCTGATGATGATCCTTACCAATATTATCCCAGAATATCTATAAAAGTAAACTTCACTCTACTGAATTCTTCCCAGTTCCTAGTTACCTCTCCTCCCTTCTCCTTGAGAATATTTGTCCCCATTATTCACAATGGGTGTGGACAAAGGTGATGGTGGAGGTGGGGTAGGCAGTTCTAAGTGGCTGGGGGGTGATAGGGTGGTTGGTCCCTCATCTTGGAAGATAGCCAGGTTTTTCAAATCTCTCTTTTCATTCTTTCCCTTCTGTTTGTTTTTTTTTTTTTTAACCCACAGGTATTCTGATCTTTTTCCAATGCTTGCCTAGGCTATAGATTTTCAAATCAAATTTAGAATGCACATCTGACTGACTACAAAGGCCTCATATTTTATCTGGCCAAAATAATTTTTTCTTTTGTCCCATAATTTTCCAGTTCCTACCAAGCTTCATATCTCAGTTGTGGACTTATCTGGAAGGATATTACCAAACTCTTAAAGTTTGATTTTCTGGGAGTCCCAAATCCATGGAAGGCTTTTACTCACCTGCCTTGTCCATGCTCCTTTTATTCTGTCTTTCTTTTATTGGTGCACAAGTGAAAAACAATAATATGAACTTTGGACCCATTTCTGCTTTCCATTCTGTATTGTGGGGAGCTACATTCTCTGCCACTTCACTGCTTAACTTCTTGGAGAGGGATGCTCAAGCCCACTTTCAGGTAATGCCAAAGAACTGGTTTGCAGAGGTGGAGCAGGCCTTCCCACAGTGATAGCCAAAGGTAAAAAGCCTTCACCACCACCACCACCACAACACTCCAGGCTGACTTCACCACTTGTTAAAAGGAAAATTCTTTGTTTTGCCTTTCATCCTGATTAACATGACAAAACTTAAGGCAAAGAAAATTTAAAAGAGTTTATTATAGGTACATCAAGGGAGCAATACATTGATGGACTGATCATTGGAGATCAGTGATGGCCAAGAGATAGAGCAAGCTTTCATTGGTAACTTATATAACGAGATAAAGACACTTAGGATGGGCCCACATCAGCAAAGAAGGTTGGGCCTTTGCATCTCAGTTCTTCTCCAAAAGAAGAGTACCTGACAATTTCCAGGTACAAACAGATAGGACATGACTTGACTATGTGACAAATATCAGGGGACTGGGTTAAACACTGATTAACAAGAAGGTCTGGAAATTACGGTCATTAAGTCATCATGAATTTCTATAACCACTTTCTATTCCCCTTTCCCTCTTCAACTTATTTTATTTGGTAGGTTTACTTTCTTTTCTTTTTCTAAAAAAAATTTCTTTTCCTTCTTCTCTTCACTATTTCTCTTCCCTATCTAGTATAGACTTCAACTTTTTTATTCATTCTTTCTTAGTTTTTTTATTCCTTGTGGAACTAAAGCTTCTAAGGAACCTATTTTGGGTTCAAAAAGGGATCACATGGATCTTTTGTCTCTTAATATTATTAGATAGAGACTTCAAAGCAGAAAAAAAAAGTGACTGCAAAATTTCTTTACAATTATTAATCAACTTTGACAATTCACCTGTCTTGGTCACAGGAATTTGCTAGGAAAGGAGGAAGGAGGGACATGGTTATGACACAAAACTATTCCTTCAAAGGCACAGACTCACCTGATCTATGCGTAATAGAGCAAAACTGCCTTAGACTTGTTTGATTCCCTTCGAGTAGCACATGGCATTTCACTTGAATGGTGGATTGTTGGCTTAATGACAATTCAGATAATTATACCTGAAATCAAAATTCAGAAAAATATCAACATAAAGTCCCACAAGATTTTATCTCAACTAACACATTTCACTAATTATATTTTAGGTTATGTATAGCTATCATTATTATTATCATTTTCTTCATGTTGTTTCAGTAACAATAATAAGCACACACAAGGTGTGTGTCATCTTATCTTATTCCTCTTTTCTAGTTAAATCCATCCTGGAGCTAAAAACAATGATTAGAAAGTAAGAATTATCCCATTCTGGAGATTCACACATAGAGTGAATACACGCTAGTTCACTCAAAACCTAGAAAAATGCTTACTATTTATTTTCAGCTTCCAAACTAACAGATATCCATATTGTTTAAGGTCTGTTAATACTAAGTTAGCTCAAAGGTTTAACTTTGATACATATTATTCCAGGCACATTTCCATAATTTTCATAAGCAATAACCAAATAACATTAGATACAAATCACTCTTTATAAAATAATTTTATAAGCACTTTTACTTCTAGTGTGAATTTCACAACGTCTTCAGTAAAGCTGATAAGTTCTTATGACCCTGCCCAAATTGTTAAGTCCTAAGGAATATCACAGATAAGAAAAGCATATGAAATCTGTGTTACTTTTCCCCAAACAGTGTTATTATTATCCATTTTAAAGAAAACATATCTAATTGAATACTTAATAGTTTTCAAACATTGTGACCACATTCTTTAGTAGTTTCAATTCATGATCTAACAGAATCCATATTAAAAGAGAAGTTATTTTTCTAATGATATGATTATCTCTCTCTCTCTGGGTATGATTTTTTGTGATTAACTTTTTTATACAATGATTTTTCAAAAATCATAATACAAGAAAAATTAATTCAATGGAATCCATTCCTGAATTAATCATATAGAAAATACATAATTTATAATATGTTATTTATATAACATATTTTTATTTCATTATAGAATACATATACTATAATGTAATATAATATGTTATTTATATATCATATAATTGTATTTCATTATATATATTACATATATTATAATGTAGTATATAATTTCTCTTATATAGAAAAATACTTCATCCATCTATCATTTTGTCATTCTATGCTAATTGCACTCAAAATGATTATAAAATAATTCTGGAGCAATCATAAATAACAACAAAAATATTTGTATCACTATCTTCCAGACACTGGGCTAAGAGCTTTACAATGATTATCACTTGATCTGCTACATTCTACTTCATCATTTCACTTCATCTTCACTATTTTTTAAACTCCATCTCATCTTTATTTCCCAATCACATTCTAGTCTAACACTCCATTGAATCTTTCCTGTACAATTTTCTTATACTGTACTAATTAATTTTTCTTACCTTTGTAGCGGTTGTGGTTCATGAGTGTGAAACATTGACACAGTATCAAATTATTTTCACATGTTGATTGCTTTTGGCAATTTTTTCTCATTCTTTTTCTCTTTTCCTTTTAAAAATCATTTGTTATAAGGGATGATATTCTAGAAGAAGGGAAAAGTGAGGGATACAGTGGAAAGGCTAAGCAATGTGACAGCAAAGGATACCAATAAAAATTTATTTAAAAATAAAAGGGTAAGTAGAGCTACATTGCACATCTGACAGCAGGAGAAAGCTCTAGTAAAATTCCTACAGAGAGCCAAGCATTGTGGGGAACTACAGGAAGCATGAATCAATTGGCCAAGTCTTCTAGGCAGTCCCTTTATTATGGTCTGAGCCCTTTGTCTAGGATTGCCAGTGGTTAAGCACTTAGATAGTATAGAACATATAAGGATAAATAAGATGCAGTGGGGGAGAGATGAGAGACAACTGGCAGAAAAGCCTATTCCTTATAACCCAGCACAGAGTGCCTCATACTCAGCTAATGCAGTCCCCAAGTAGAAGAGATCTTACTTCTGGTAAGTTACATTGTGATGAAATACAATGACTTTGGAATATGCATAGATATCCTGTAACTGATTCTGACTGACAAACCACATAGAAACTAGGAAACTCTTTGATTGGCTGCAGAGATATTCAAAAGGGGAATTAGTCTATCTTTGTCTCTCTTGTTTGAACCCCTTCTCTGTGTCTGACTTCTCTTTAGCTGACTGCTTCCTGACAGATGGCATGTCATGAGACTGAGAAGACAACACTGTAAGGAGAAATACTGATAAATGGATCCAAAAAAACAGTCCTCCATCCTTTACCTCACTGTATGCTCTTTCATTCTAAGTAAAGAAACTTAATCTGGAGGCTACAACCTTGTGAATTTTGAGAGGTAAGAGACTGAGCCACCCTAGAATCAGGAGTTGCAGAGTTCAGGAGACTAAGAGTTGAATCCCAGGTTTTAGCATCAGTTATCCAAATAACAAGGAGCTACTGTGAGGAACCATCTGAATTTGAACATAAACTTGATAGGAACATCCCATGTATGAGCTGTCTAAGGTCTAAGCCTGCTCTACCCAGAGACCAAGGTGGTATAGGAAAAAGTGCCCCTGAGGTATTAGGAGGAAATGTTTGTAGTGAAGTTCTGGTCATCTCTTCAAAGTTACATTTTTCAAAGTTAGGTGATGTTAAGCTACTAAATGAAATTGGAGTGCTGGTTGGCTAACAGTGAAGGAAAGACATTTAAGAAGATACTCCTAACAGCCCAGGAGTCCCAGCCCTAGAGCCCCAAGGGGAAGATATTACAGTTTTATTCTGGAATAGTAAGCTTAGAAAGTTATTTGTTACCAAGGAAGCTAGCTAGCTACACTTGCCAGATTCGGGCAGCAGTCGCTGTATGTATGAAATCAAGAGAGCCCCTTTGCTCTACCTGCCTTTCTACATAAACTCTTCCGAAAATTCCTATCTTCTACAGTATGGGTGACAACACAAAACAATGCAACACAACATAAAACGATACAATAGGGGCGGCCAGGTGGCTCAGCAAGTAAGAGCACCGGCTCCAGTGTTGGGACGACCTGGAGATCGAATCCTGGGCTCAGACACTCAGCACCACACCCAGAAATAACTGGCCGTGTAACCTTGAGCAAGTTACTTAACCCCAATTGCTTAAAAAAAAAAATAAAATGATACAATACAATATACAACATTTCTTGACAGCCTGGGCAAAGCCTCTGAGGTGGGAGATAGAATCTCATAACCTAGCTGGAAAATGATTTGGAATTTTGCTAAAGAAGTTTGAAACTCTGAATACCTTTTGGCATCCACCGGCAAGGAGGTCAAATATAGATGAAACGTCCTATAGATAGAATAATAGAATTTTTGTAGTAGCAAAGAACTAGAAGAAAAATGGATATCAATCACTTGGGGAATGGCTGAATAAAATGTAGTATATGAACATAATAATATATAATTATGCTATAATAAGTGAAAAATATTGAGTTCAGAGAAATGTGGGAAGACATACATAAAATAATGCAGAGTGAAATAAGTAAATGAGGGGAATAATTTACAAGATGATCACAAAAATGCAAGGAAAGTTGATAAGAAAATACTGCTAAACTCAGATCAAGGACTGATGAAAAAGCATTTCCCACCTACCTCCCAAGCTTCCACCACAAGAAGAGAGTTGAAAAAGTATAGGTGCAAAGTAGTGCTTTGGCTTGCTTAACTGTACTTATTTGTTACAAGAGGGTTCAGGAGCAGAGAAGGGTTGATGGGAAAAGACAGAGATTTTAAAAAATTTAAAATATGGTATAATATATTAAAAGAAAAAAAGTGCCAGAATATTATGTGTGGGGAATAGAAAATAGACCAACTTGGCTAGAACTTAATTACATGAATGAGAGAGAGAGAGAGAGAGCAATAAAATCAACCTAGAATGACAGGTTGAAGTCAAACCGTGAGGGGCTGTAACTGATAACCAAAAGACTATATATTTTTTTTCATAGAGGTAACAGGGAGCTTTCTTGAGCAGGGAAGTGGCATGTTTAGACTCACATCAATGTAGTAGTTGTGTAAATAATGGATGAGAAGGAAGAAACTATAAGGCGTGAGCCCAATAAGAAGGTTATTACAATAGCTTAGATGAGAAGTGATAAAAATAGTGGCTACATAAGTGAAGTGAAGGGAATTGATGCAAGAGATATCATAGAAATAGTTAACAAAAAAATTCAACTGATTGGATATATTGGGTAAAGAACAGTGAAAAAATAAGGATTACCCTGAGATTGGAACCTGGGTGACTAGAAGAATGGTTTAGAGGGGAGAGATATAATTAGTTTTAGATTCTGATCAATGCAATGACATCAGAACTCCAATCAGTGCAGTGACCATTACTTGAGAATTTAACTAAGTTGTGTATGGAATGCCCAAATGGACATGTCAATTACTCTTTTTACTGAGCCAAAATATACCCCCAGTGACCCAGAACTGAATAGAAGAGGCTGCATTGCATTTAGAAGTTGTATAATGTTTTTAATTTCCCCAGGCTCTTCCCTAAAACAAAGGTTCATCTTACAAATCAGCAATTTTCTTATGGTGGTATGGTATGATTAAGTAATGGAATACTACAGGTACTGATGAAGTAAAGCTACATATAGGTCAGGGCAACTGACTCAGATGACCCTGGAGGACAGAGTGAGGCTGATGACTTTGCACAGCCCTGTCTCATTTAAATTCGATTCACTTTCAAGTCAAGGCATCACCCTCCAGATTTCATTGGTCCTCTTCAAGATTGAAGGACAAACAACAGCAGCAACAATAAAGTTGTATGTTCACCAAAGTGTAATGGAAAAGAGCATGGTGGTATGAGTAGGCTGTCACATTTTACTAATAAAAAATTATACTGGAGAAATGATATAAAGAATGTCAAGGAACATAGTACCAAAAAAAAGAGGTACGTTAATCATGTATAAAGAAAAAGAGATAAACAATGGATAGTCTGCATACTTTGTTGTAATATATAACTCCATACTACATACTTAGAATCAACTCTATTGACTTTAGCAATGTCAAGTGATCTAAAGAAGGGCCCTAAGCATGTTGGATGGACCAACATGTGTAAGATTTATTGATGGATATGGATTAGAGCAGTACAAAATGAGAAGGCCTAGATTGTATCTTGTACAACCTGAAGGAATAGTAATCACATCAGTGAGATTATAGATCCTTTAAAAATGGAAAAATTAATATTTAGAATATCACATTAAATTTACACTTTAGGAATAATTACTAGTGTATAATCTTGGTAACATTTCTATATTTGATTACATGCTTGACATTCTTCAATAGCTAAAATACTTCTACCTAATCATTCTAGCTCCCATCCCAGTGACTCTGAACCCCTGGTTGCCACTGTTCAAATATTCTCCATACTCTACTGACCCCTTGTTGCCATCACCCTCAACCCAACCCCTAAAATCTCCTACTCTGAAGCTACCTACCTCTTCCACTGTGCTCTCCAGAATGCCAAATCCATAGATAAATTAGAGTTAATCTTAAACCTTTTTCTTTATCTCACCTTCCATCTTCTTGTACTTACCAGGATCTGACCTTCCTCCTGATGACAAATCTTCCCTAACTACCCTTTCCAGCACTGCTTTCCCTTTTACATATCTTCCTATGGGAAAATTATATTGCATCATTTGAATTTAACCCTTTGTAGCTTGGAAACTAGACCAGTTGTTTAAAGACATTCATCTAATACCTCATGCAGGCATAGGCCATACTGACCAGAAACTCAATGAAATCTGAAGATTGATGCAAAGAATGAATATAAGGAATTTTCTCCTGTTATACATATCAAGCAACCCACGTGTCTTATCTGGAAACTGCCTCCTTGCTGGCCAATCAGTTACTGTTTCCTTGTCCCTTTGTTTGAATCGTATATAATATGTAACTTATAGACACTTGGGTATACTGGGCTACCCTTTTTTGGTTCTCCCTTATGCTGGACTATTTAATAAACTTCTTTCTAAATTATATCCTTTTGGGAAATTTTGTTCTCACCTAAAAAATGGTGTCAGAAGTGATATCCTTGATGGTCGACCAAGAGATGAGATTCAACCTAAACACGATCCCTCTCTACAGTGAGAACCAGGTGAGTTCCCCCATGGTACAAGTGGAACAGAGTTTAGTCACTCTTGAACCCAGACTAGGTCTTAGGACTGAGGACTTTAGGTATCTAGAAAGCAAGCGGATTGTGTACTGCACCATCACAACCTAAGGAATTACTGAGGGAGAGCTAGAACTACCGTAGTCATGTCATGGGCAAATGAGTAATTCTCTTGGATAAATCAACCAAGAGGTTGGGGAAGGGAGGAGTGGATCCACCATCTGTTAATTTGGCTAGTCCTCCAAGAGATCTTTCTTTTTTTCTCTTCTCTTTCTTTTCTAATACTTATTCTCCTACTACTCTAAGAAAATAAACTAGACACCAAATCTGTGCTTATTTACTTGGAATCTTCCCGATTCTCAGCCCAATGTTTTATCCAGTGGACCACCTGGCTGCTTAATTGAGTACATTTCGCTTTAAAATGAATAATGATGATGTAATAACTTAGAGTTTGGAAAGAACCACAGATTTAATAAGTATCTGAGAAGCTTGTTAAGCACTTGCCAGATTTTTAGTTCCCTGGATCTTCAACCTTAAAAGGGTCATAAATCATATTAACTCTGTGGGAGAAGTTGCTGAAAGTATGTTGTGAAGTTCTAAAATAGTGAAGTGTTAAGGAGGAATCAGGATCTCTAATAGCTAAAGGAAAAGGGTGAGAGAAATTATTATTTTGCTATTAAATTGGTAACCAATTATTAAATTAGGCTACAGACTTTTCTTTTCCTATTTCCTCATTAAGACCCAGTCCATGTGAAAAATCAATCTCTGAAGAACATTGCCTCATCAATACCTGCAAGGAACATGCTTCTCAATCTTGGGCCAGACCTCACCCAAGTAGGAAGCCTTATTTTTGTTTAGAGTATAAACACAATCCAGTTTGGTTGAGTTCTTGCCCCAAGGAGAACAGCCCCTGTCCTTTATATTCCTCCATTAGAATTTAGGCTGCCCTAGCTCATGAAAGAGAAAACCAACCAGAGTGGCTTAGAAGAAGGTAGATTCCCTTGTACAGATTGTTGAAGGCAGCAGAGTTTCATAATCAAGTCACATTCTCAGTGGGAGGAAGTGGAGACTTCTATCCCCACCGCCTCATTAAATGTTCACAAATTAGGGTTGATTTTCACTTGTCGGGGGCATTTCCTTTCAGTGGCTTTCAGGGTCTCCATTTTTCATCTTTGTTTTTCTGAGAGAAATAACTGACCATCAATTTATTGCTTATTAGCTAGCCTAATTCATAAATTGATTATTGATGACCCAGAAACTTTGTCTCTCAGGGATTTCATTTGTCACAGAGGCTTACCAGTTTATTTGGTAAAGAATGATTTTTATCTGATGGATTATTTAGCCACTGCTTATGAAAATTTTAAAAGTGTCCAGAATAGTATTATCAAAGTTACCCCTTTGAGTCAACTTATCATTGACACACTCCAGATTCAAACATTTTATTTTACTTTTAGGGCCAACATGCAATACTTTCATATATGGTTATCTATCAGTCTCAGTGCTTAGAGTAACCAGCATTTTTCTAGGGTTTGAGTGCACTATCACATATTCATTGCATGTAATCATAGAATGTAATTAATTATTTTCTAATGATTGATTTCTATTTCAAGACAGATTTAAACTAGAAAGATGAACAAGATAAGGTTTGCATGTGTTTATTGTTTACTGTTATTGTATCAGCATGAGAAAAATCATAACAGCTATCTGGTATAAGTGAGTTGAAGTAAAGTCTATTGGCATCTGTAATTTGATATTGTTCTGATTTTGATTTCAGCTATGATCTTCTGAATTGTCATTGAGCCAATTCTCTACCACATAAAGGAAGTGAAGAGTGCCCCTGAAAAGGAATGTAATCTAAGAATTATGTCTGTACCTGAGAGGATTGTAGAGATGACCTTGGGGTGGAGCCAAGATGGCGGAACAGAAGCAGCAAATTTTCTAAGCTCCTTCTGGAATCCTGTCACTAAACTGAACAGATTTTGGAGTGTCAGAATCTACTGGGAGACAGAGCCTGGCAGAATCCAGCCCAGAAAAGTGCCCACATGGGTCTGGGCAGGGGGAGCGCAGAGGAGGTGGGGGCTGCAGCAGCTCAGACTAGAGAGCAGACTGCAGCAGAGAGAGAAAGAGCCCCAGCCAGTGGACTCACCCATCCCAAAGGGCAATTCTCAGCCATCTCACCAGCATCTCACCACGGGAGGAGAGAATCCATTGGAGCTGGGTAAGAGAGGGCTCCGGGCCCCCAGCAGAGACAGCAGCTTCTTCTGGGGCTATCAACCCCCAGCCTGGAAGTTTAGAAACTGTTTGTCTGACTTTCCAGAGCCTAGGATGACAAAGTGAACTCTGGCTGCTTGCATCCCCCCTCCCTGATCTAGAAAACCCAGAGATAAGTGTCCCACCCAGAGTGAAATCCTGAGACAATAGAAATAGCCTTGGGGCTTGGGAGTCATTGAGAAGGGGTGTAACTGAGGCAGCAAGGAGTCTGAAGAGTAGAAGGGGAGGGGTCCCAAAAACCCTACCTCACCTGACCATCAAAAGCCTGGCAGAGCAGTAGCCCAAGGGCATAGAGGCAGAAATTTGGAGTGGCCAGACCACCTCTCCTCCACAGAGGAGATACTCTCTGAGCATCAGCATAACTCAACAGTGAAATGGATGGACAGACAGAAATGACCCAAGCCAAGCCAATAGTTCTGAGCATCAGTTTATTGAGCTGGCCAGCAACAGTCTCCCCAGGAGACCTTAGGAGAAGTGCCCCGACCATCAGGAGGAGAGGAATATTTAAAGCCCAAAACCACAAAATAGGTGTGAGAAGTGAGTTAATTTGACAATGACAGATAAACATGTCTGTTATAGCCAGGCTGTGATCTGGACAGTTGTATAGCCCTACCCTGATTTATTGAGGGACCCAGATGTCCTACCCTGGGTCATTCTGACATTTTATCAGGAAATACAGCAAGGTCTGTTTTTCCACTGTATCACAAGAGAGGGGCCCCTGGCTAGGCACATATGAGTTAAGGAAGAGTTCAGTAATTTTCCAAACTTGTTAAGAATTCAGGGGCTTGGTATATGAGGCCATGGTCATTTCAGTCCCCCCTTTTATTTGGTCAAACCCTTGAGTCATCAGACTCAGGGTTCGATTCTGAGTCAAGAGGAGAGTATGAGAGACTAAGAGCAAAGAGCTTGGTTGCCTCCAAACGTTGCTGAATGAAAGAGACAAACCAGGAGAGAAGACAGGGCCAGAAAGTCAAAAGAAGTAATAGCAAGATCAGGGGTCCAGCCAAAGAGGACACCAGGGTGGTTAACCAGGGGGACCAATTATATAAGGATTGATACCATGAGGAGGAGACCTGTCGGGCTCGCTCACAGTCATCTAGTCTTTTACGTAACTCAGCAAGTGACTGTCGTATTACTCCAGAGCGGTTGACATAAAAACACCAGGATTCACCCAAAGCCATGCAAAGACCGCCTTGTTTCATAAACAAGAGGTCTAGACCCCGGCAGTTCTGTAAAACGACATTGGCCAAAAAGTCCAAGGAGATCTCTAAGTGTGAAACCATACTTTCCAAGGACTTGATGTCCTTATCCATTTGTTGGCTCAGGAGGGCAAAGCTGACATCACCCTTTATTAGGGCCGAAGCGCCAACAGCAGTGGATCCTGCAATGCCGAGTCCCACTAGTAGGGGAACTAGAAAAGGGGCAGCTCAGCGGGGACGAGAAAGGCCAAAATGCTCATTCACCCCTTCCTCAGAATACAGATAAACTTGACGGAGCACATGAACCAAAACACAGAGTTCAGAAAGGGAGGAAAACTCCTCCTCCCTAATACAAGCGTGAGGCCCCAAGTGCAAGCAAACCACATACCAGATGGAGCTCCTAACCAATAAGGGGAGTGAGTGGGGGGAAGGGGGAAACACCATTATACTAGAAGTGCAGGTGCTGTAGTAGGGGGAAGCAGCTAAGGCAAAATCGGGGTTAAAAAGGCAAGTGCCATTCCCCCGTACATCCTGAAGAATAAGATGAGGACGTGTAGGGGAACAGCGGGCAGGGTAAGTATCAGACAGGGTAAAGTTAGAAATCTCAGACAAATTAGCTTGAGCGACCACCCCTACAAAGTAAGGGGGTGCCAGGTCCACACACAGCGAGCAGGAAGATGTTAAATTAGGATTGGAGGTGTTCAAGAAGGAATATATAGCATCCAGGGTACAGAAAACAGAAGAACCGGGGTCAGAAAGCAGGGGGGTGCTGTAATCTGGGATCTGAAGGGTGGTCAGCCCCCTGTCTGGTTTGAAGTCAGGTGGAGGCTGTGCCAGGGGGTTAAGAGCGGGGTTAAGGCCAATAGGTAACCTGGGGATGGGAACCGCCTGATTCTGAGTGGTGAAAACGCCACCATCACCCAACCATAGGCATATTCACAGGCCCCAAGAGTAGCCCAATTTCCAAGTAGGATCAGTTGGATGTTTAACAATTAGGATCATGGGATTACACCTTTTAAGAGTACATTTAGGAGGGACAAAGGTAAGCTGTAAGGTAATCAAATGGTCCCGCCCATTAGGAAGCCAAGTGGCCAGGGTCTCATAACCCCATTTAGCACAATGAAAATTCCCATTTCCCTGGCATTTGGGAGGGCCCAAGGCCAGGCATGCATAAAACCATGGCCAGTAAAGTTTGCTTTCTGCAGCTCCAAACACTGAGCTAGAAGTGAAAGGTCAGGCACCAACACCTCCCCAAACAGTGCCATTTATGACCCTTTGCATGTTCCATCCATAACCTAAAAGGTCACAGAGATCAAAGGTAAAAATGGGGGTCCCATAGGTGGTCACTTTTCAAATCAGGGCCCCATCAGTTGTACAGGTCAGTGTCCATTCAGTGAGTTGTGGCTCATACGACGAATGAGTCCCAGAAAGACAGGGAAGTAGGCACAGGAGGAACAAAACCTTCATTCTCTTGTGAGCTGCAGCTTCCGGTCCCCAGCAGGGGTCAATGCCCAATGATCTGGGGCTGGAACTTTCTTGACATGTGAACGACGAATCCACGCCTTACGACAGGCAACACGGATTGCAGATGGATTGGAAAGAATGACCTGGAATGGGCCAGTCCACCGGGGTTCAAGAGTAGGGCCTGGAGGCTGCTTATGAGTCAGCACCCAGTCGCCTGGTTCGATTGACGCAGTAGACAAATCAGGTGGTGGCGATGTCTCGGATGCCTGATAGATTGAAGGAACAGCACTCTGGATCTCAGCAAGGGCCTGGAAGGACTTAAGGAAAGTTGACCTAGAAAAATCAGGGGGAGGTAATTGGTCTGAAACTCGAGGTAGGACGGGCAGGGGAGAGCCAAACAAGACCTCAAAAGGGGACAGCAACAAAGTAGAGGAATTAGGAGTACATCGAGCTCTAAGAAGGGCAAAAGGAAGAAGATTAACCCAGTTATCGCCAGTTTCTACCCGGAGCTTAGCAATATGCTCTTTCAAGGTCCTATTCATCCTTTCTACCTGACCCGAACTCTGAGGTCTGCAGGCACAGTGGAGCTTCCACTTGATACCCAAAGTTGAGAGAGTGACTGAACAACCTGTGAAGCAGAAGCTGGGCCATTGTCAGAACCTACGGATACAGGAAGTCCAAATCTGGCAATGATCTCAAAGAAAAGTTTCTTGGCTACAATTGCTGTGGTCTTCACTTTGGTAGGAAAGGCCTCTACCCATCCAGAAAAAGGATCAATAAAAACCAACAGATACTTCTACCCACCGGGTCCCAAACCTATCTCAGTGAAATCTACTTCCCAATGATGCCCTGGAAAAAGGCCTCTGGGGCATACAGCCAGGACCATGGTTGGCTGAGTCGGATCAACCTTGGCGCATTCCTGGCACCATTGTGCAGCAGTTTGGGCTGCTTGTTTCAGTCCTCGGCTCACAAAATGACATCGGACCAGTTCATATAGGCGGGTGCCGCCTAGGTGTGTCAGCTTCCATCATGAAAGGTAAGAGAGAAGCTCAGGGTATAATGAGCTGTCCTTGGTCTGTCCTTCTCCAGCCATCCACTCCCTCTTCTCCTTCTGGATCTAGGTGAGAATACGCCAGTCAGGATTTTATGGAGTCATCAGTCTCGGGGGGCCTCTACCAGCAGAGTCTTCACTGGGTCCCGACAGGCTGCTTCTCTGGCTGCTGCATTGCCTTTTGCTACTAGATCCATCTCACTGGTGTGAGCAGGAATGTGTATTACTGCCACTTCTTTAGGAAGCCACACCACATCAAGTGAATCCTGTACCTGAACCCAATTCCTCACCTCTTTTCCCCCAGAAGTAAGCAAACCCCTTTGCTGATAAATATAGCCATGTACGTGGACCATGGCAAAAACATATTGGCTATCAGTACAGATATTCACTCTTTTACCTTCAGACAAACGAAGAGCTTGTGTAAGGGCAATAAGCTCCACCCGTTTGGCCAATGTGCCAGGCAGAAGGGTGGAGTTCCACACCACAGATGTACTGAACACAATCCCCTCTCCGGCACACCATCAGCCATCCACCAGTAGGCTACTCCAGTCTGTAAAGAGAGTGAGGTCTACATTTGAAAGGGGATGGTCTGAGAGACCTGGGTAAGCAGTATGTAACGACTCCAGGAGGTCAGGGCAATCGTGCAATGGAGGGGTATCAAGTGAGGAGTCAGGAATAAGAGAGGGTGGATTCAAGGTAACAGGGGAGGTAAAAGAAATGCAGGAGGAATCCAGCAGAAGGGCCTGATAATGAGTCAAACGGGCATTAGAAATCCAATGAGCAGGGGGAGAATGGAGGAACTGTTCCAAATTGTGAAGTGCCGTGATGATCAGGGGTTGGCTAAAGGTGAGCTTGGATGCCTCCCTCACTAAGAGAGCCACAGCAGCTACTGCGTAAGACAAGGGGGCCACCAGAAGCAACATTGTCTAGTTGTTTGGAAAGATAAGCTACAGGTTGTTTCCAAGGGCCCAGCTGTCGGGTGAGGACCCCGTTAGCAATGCCCACAGATTCAGCTACAAAGAGGTGAAAAAGCTTGTCTAGGTCTGGCAGGGCCAATGCGGGTGATGAAGAGAGTTAAGGATTTAAGTGATTGGAAAACCTCGGCCTGAGGGGGGCCCCAAAGGAAAGCGTCTCCAATCCCCTAGAGCACCGAATAGAGTGGCTTGGCGATTTCAGCAAAACCTGGGATCCATAAATGACAATATCCAGCCATACCCAGGAACTCGAGTAAAGCTTTTTGGTCCTGGGGCTCTGGGATGGACAGGAGTGCTGAAACTTGGCCTGAGTAAAGAAGGCACTCACCTTTAGTCAGAATAAAACCTAGGTAGGTGACAGAGGGCTGACATAGTTGTGCCTTTTTCCCAGAGACACGATATCCCCTCTCTGAGAGGAGGCAGAGGAATGCTAGGGAGGTGTCCATACAGGTATCCCAGGAGGGTGCAGCTAGAAGAAGGTCATCAACATACTGGAGAAGCATTACATCAGGATGGGAGGTGCAGAACGGAGCCAAGTCTTCTGCCAGGGCGGCCCCAAACAAAGTCAGAGAATTCTTAAATCCTTAGGGTAGCCGTGTCCAAGTGAGCTGTTGGGAGGAACATGAAAGCAGGTCAGTCCAAGTAAAGGCAAAGATAGGTTGGCTCACCAGTGCCAGTGGAATGGAAAAGAAAGCATCCTTCAGATCCAGTACAGCGTAGGATTCAGGGAGGAGAGAAGAGTATATGGGTTAGGGACAGTTGGATGGACAGTTTCCACCCTAGAGTTGACTTCTCGGAGATCCTGGACTGGCATAAAATCTCCAGAGGCAGCCTTGCGGACAGGTAAGAGTATTGCGGCTGAACACACACTCAAACCTACAATCACACTCATTTCCATCCACACTTTACATAAAAAAAAAGGGCCCTAACAGACAGACAAAGGTCACTGCCTGGACTAATGAGGGGCCGGTCGGCACATGAGCCAAGATCCCTGGGGTGAGTCTCTCAGCAGCTGTCCCCTAGGAGTCTTGGGAAGCGGCCCTTCTGGTCCCCACCCCAGTCCCAACAGGGCAAAAAGAAAAGACACAGAAAAATTACACAAGAATGAAACTAGAAGTAAATCCCTTTAGCAGTGTCCCAGTGAGGGCGGTGAGGGTGAGCAAACAGCTACACTACTCACTGAATAGGGTACTCACCAACCACACTTGGATCCCATCCCCCTCCCCAGCAGGACTCACAAGCCACTGCCACGAGACCTCACGGCCCTCGCTGGGAGTTTCTTCAGGCACTCAAGTCCTTCAATGGCCTTCAATAGTTGGCCAAAAGCCGTTGCTACCCTTGAGACCTGGCCTGCGTGGCAACAGCCGTGTTCCAGAAGATTTCCCTCCTCTTCCGAGAGTGGAATGGGGGCAATCAGCCTGTGACAACTTGGAGGGGAGAAAAGGGAAAAGAAAAGAAAAATAAAACAGGATGCTTGGGCAAAGAAAACAAAGCAGGTTTAATCCACAATGCCAGGCTGCCTTAGGTAGCGGGAAACAGAGGGGCCGAAAGGAAAGTGATTTCGGTGGCGCCTCCCATCTTTCTCTCCATACCCAGACCACATAGTGCAGTAGGCTGCTTGGTCAAGGAGAAAGCAGCCAAAGGCTGATCTCAGTGGAACCTCCAGTGAAATGGATGGACCGACAGAAATGACCCAAGCCAAGCCAATAGTTCTGAGCATCAGTTTATTGAGCTGGCCAGTGTAATGGGAATGCAAATTTAGAAGATCTTCCCTGCCCCTAGGCTAAAATGCACCTGAAGCCTGGGGAGAGAGGCTTGTTTTTCAGTAGATACTTCTTGATTGGCCAGTGAGTCAATAAGGTTGTTACATTCTCTGAGCCAGGAGAAGGCTATATAAGCCCTGATGTGTAGCTTTGTTTTGGGACTCACTGTGAGAAGTGTTCTGTGATTTGATCTGAATTCTGGGAAGCCATTGTTGAGAGTCCCCCGGCTTTGAAAAACCCAGATGTGGAAACCCAGATGTTGACTGGGTATGGATGTAATGGCTGGACAGTTTGGAAAGCTGTCTACTTGATCTGTTTCTGTCTTGATAATTCTGCCTGTATACTTTGAAGTTCAGGGTGCTGACATTTTCCCTGAACAAGGTAAATGATATATGTCTGACTGATTAAAGTAAGCTTGTTAAGCCATTTTGAGTTGCTTTCCTTTAACAAAGCAGATCCAAGAACCTGTAGTAGCTGCAAACCCTGAGGACGTGCTTGGGGTGCTTGCTGCTACAGCCAGCGACAGTCTCCCCTGGAAACCTTAGGAGAGCTGCCCGGACCATCAGGAGGAGAGGAATATTTAAAGCCCGAAACCACAAAATAGGTGTGGGAAGTGAGTTAATTTGACAATGACAGATAAACATGTCTGTTACAGCCAGGCTGTGATCTGGACAGTTGTATAGCCCTACCCTGATTTATCGAGGGATCCAGATGTCCTACCCTGGGTCATTCTGACATTTTATCAGCAAGGTCTGTTTTTCCACTGTATCACGAGAGAGGGGCCCCTGGCTAGGCACATATGAGTTAAGGAAGAGTTCAGTAATTTTCCAAACTTGTTAAGAATTCAGGGGCTTGGTATATGAGGCCATGGTTATTTCAACAGAAACACTGAGAGCCCTTGCATTAGCCTCAATTTACACACCCAGGGGCTACAGCACACAAAGCCAAAAACCAGTCATTTCTCCCAGCCTGAGAAATTAGGAAATAGGAAGCTATAATGGGAAGGAAGGAAGCTGAGAAGGAGAAGGGGAAGACAAGTAAATCGATTAAAGCTTATTATAGCCAGGAAGAACAACCAAATACAGAGGACAACATGGACTCTATACTCATACCTGAGACAACGGAAGGAAATATGAACTGGTCTCAAGCCCAAAAAGCACTCTTAGAGGAGCTCAAGAAAGATTTTAAAGGCCTTATTAGGGAGGCAGAGGACAAATTTAAATCTATATTGACCAAATTGGAAAAAAGTTTCACTGAAGAAAACAAATCCTTAAAAAGTAAAATTAGTGATGTAATTGGAGAAAATACCTCACTGAAAAAGGACCTTCAAAAACTAACCAAAGAGAATAATTCACTGAAACATAGAATCAGTCAAATTGAAGCTAAGGTCTCTATGATGTTCCAAGAGTCAATAAAACAAAACATGAAGATTGAAAAATTGGAAGAAAGTGTAAAATTTCTCAATGGAAAAACAATTGAGCTAGAGAACAAATCCAGGAGAGATAACCTAAGAATTATTGGTCTACTGGAAAGCCATGTTGAAAAAAGCAGCCTGGACAACATCCTCCAAGAGATTGTCAAAGAAAACTGTCCTGAAGCACTGGAATCAGAAGATAAAATAGTTATCAAAAGAATTCACCGGACTCCCCCTGAAAGACATCCCAAATTGAAAACACCAAGAAATATAGGAGCCAAATTCCAGAATTACAAGATTAAGGAGAAAATACTGCAAGCAGCCAAAAAGAAAGTATTCAAATATTGTGGAACTACAGTAAGGATCACACAGGACCTAGCAGCTTCTACATTAAAAGATCAGAGGGATTGGAATTTGATATTTCGTAGGGAAAAAGAGCTAGGACTGCAACCCAGGATTAACTACCCAGCAAAACTGAGCATAATCTTTCAGGCAAGGAGATGGTCATTTAATGAAATAAGGGACTTCCACACTTTCCTGATGAAAAAGCCAGAGCTCAATGGAATATTTGATCTCTAGTTACAAGACTGAAGAAAGACATAAAAAGGTAAACAAGGAAAACACACATGCACACCCATGCACATATGCACATATGCACTTGGGATGCAATAAGAGCAAAATATTCACATCCCTATATGAGAAACTGATAACTGTCAATATTGAAATTTATATGATTATCAGGACCCTTAAAAGAGTTATACATAGATAGAGGATGTGGGTATAAATGAACTAACCTGATAATAAAAAAAAAACCTTATAAAGGGGGACACAGGGACTGTAATGGGATAAAAGGAAAGGATGAGACAGAAAAAGGTAAATTATGCCATATGAAGAGTCATAAAAACACACTATAGTAGAGGGGAAGGAAAGAAGGAGAGGAACATCATTTGAACATTATTCTTACTGGTTCTGGTTCAAAGAGGGATCAACATAATCAGTTAGGTCTAAGATTCTAATGTGAAAAGACATGAAAACTCATTAAACAGAGGGAAAGGAGGCAGGGAGAGGAGCACTGTATGACATTTACTCTCATCGGTCTGGGGTCAGAGGGGGAATGACATACTCTGGTAAGTATAAAAATCTATTGTGTCCTATAGGTAGTAGGGGGGGTAAGGGAGGGATAAAAGGGAAGGGGGGATTAGAAGGAGGGAATAGTAGAAGGGGAGAAGGTAGATAAAGAAGGGGGGATTACCGGGAGGGAACACTGAGGGAGGTGGTGGTCAAAAGGAAAACCCTCAAGAAAGGGAACGAGAAGAAACAAAACCATAAGCAGGGGAGGGAATAGGATGGAGGGGAAGGGACAGATAGTCATCATTATTGTGAATGTGAATGGGATGAACTCTCCCATAAAATACAGGCAGATAGGAGAATGGATTAAAAACCATAATCCTACAATATGCTGTCTACAAGAAACACATTTGAAAAAAAGGGATACGTGCAGGATAAAGGTAAAGGGCTGGAGTAGAATAAATAATGCCTCAGATAAAGTAAAAAAAGCAGGGGTAGCAATCCTTATCTCAGATAAAGCAAAAGCAAAAATCGATCTAATTAAAAGAGATAAGGAAGGAAACTATATCCTGTTAAAAGGCACCATCGAGAATGAAGCAATATCATTACTTAACATATATGCACCATGTGGTATAACATCGAAATTCCTAGAGAAGAAGTTAAGGGAATTAGAGGGAGAAGTAGATAGCAAAACTATACTAGTGGGGGACCTTAATCTCCCCCTCTTTGAACTTGATAAATCTAACCTCAAAATAAACAGGAAAGAAGTTAAGGAGGCGAATAGAATTTTAGAGCGGCTAGATATGATAGATCTCTGGAGAAAACCAAATGGGGATAAAAAGGAATATACTTTCTTCTCAGCGGTTCATGGAACATACGCAAAAATCAACCATGGTCTAGGGCATAAAAACCTCTCAATTCTGTGCAGTAAGGCAGAAATATTAAATGCATCCTTCTCAGATCATGATGCAATAAAAAGTATATGCAATAAAGGGCCATGGAAAAACAGACTAAAAACTAATTGAAAATTAAAAAATTTAATCCTAAAGAGCAAGCGGGTCAAACAAGAAATTATAGAAACAATCAGTAATTACATTCAAGAGAATGATAATGAGACAACACACCAAAATTTGTGGGATGCATTAAAGGCACTTCTTAGGGGAAGTTTTATATCCCTGAGCGCATACGTGAATAAATTAGAGGAAATGGAGGTCAATGAATTGGGCATGCAATTGAAAAACCTAGAAAAAGAACAAATTTAAAATCCTCAATTAAATACTAAGTTAGAAATACTGAAAACAAAAGGAGAGATTAATAAAATTGAAATTAAGAAAAGTATTGAATTAATAAATAAAACTAAGAGCTGGTTTTATGAAAAAAAAAAACAATAAAATTGATAGAACCTTAGTCAATATGATAAAAAAAAAGAAGAAAACCAAATTATTAGTATCAAAAATGAAAAGGGTGAAACTACCTCCAATGAAGAAGAAATCAAAACAATAATTAGGAATTATTTTTCCCAATTGTATGCACATAAATTTGACAATCTTAGCGAAATGTATCAACATTTACAAAAATACAAGTTGCCCAGATTAACTGAAGAGGAAGTAAATTACTTAAATAGCCCCATCTCAGAAAAAGAAATTGAACAAGCCATTAGTCAGCTCCCTAGGAAAAAAATCTCCAGGGCCAGATGGATTTACTAGTGAATTCGATCATACATTTAAAGAGCAATTGATTCCAATACTCTGCAAACTATTTGGGAAAATTAGTGAAAAGGAGCCTTACCAAATTCTTTTTATAACAAAAATATGGTACTGATAGCTAAATTGGGAAGAGATAAAACAGAGGAATAAAATTATAGACCAATCTCCCTCATGAATATAGATACAAAAATTTTAAATAAAATATTAGCAAAAAGACTGCTGCAACTTGTCACAAGAATAATACACTTTGATCAGGTAGGATTTATTGCAGGAATGCAAGGATGGTTTAATATTAGGAAAGCCATCAGTGTAATTGATCATATCAACAATAAAACTAGCAGAAACCACATGATTATCTCAAAAGATGCAGAAAAGGCTTTTGACAAAGTACAACATCCATTCCTATTAAAAACACTAGAAAGTATAGGAATAAATGGAGCCTTCCTTAAAATAATAGGTAGCATTTATCTAAATCCATCAGTAAATATTATATGTAATGGGATATGCTAGAAACATTTCCAATAAGATCAGGGGTGAAACAAGTATGTCAACTTATCACCTCTTTTATTCAATCTGGTACTAGAAATGTCAGCAGTAGCAACTAGAGAAGAAAAAGAAATCAAAGGAATCAAATTAGGCAAAGAAGAGACCAAGCTATCACTCTTTGCAGATGATATGATGATATACTTAGAGAATCCTAGAGAATCAAGTTAAAAGCTACTTGAGACAATAAATAAATTTGTCAAAGTTGAAGGATATAACATAAACCCACATAAATCCTCAGCATTCCTATATATTTCTAATGAAATTCAACAGCAAGAGATAGAGAAATCTCATTTAAAGTTACTGTAGACATTATAAAATATTTGGGAATCTACCTGCCAAAACAAACCCGGGACCTGTATGACCACAACTAAAAAAACACTTTTCACACAAATAAAGTCAGATCTCACTAACTGGAAATATATCAATTGCTGGTGGCTGGGTCAAGCTAATATAATAAAATTGACAATTTTACCTAAATTAAATTATATATTTAATGCCATACCAATCAATTTACCAAAAAACTACTTTATAGAGCTAGAAAAAATAGTAACAAAATTCATTTGGAAGAACAAACAGTCCAGAATATCAGGGGAATTAATGAAAAGAAATGCTAGGGAAGGTGGACTAACTATACCAGATTTCAATTTGTGTTATAAAGCAGCAGTTATCAAAACTACTTGGTACTGGCTTAGGAATACAGTAGTAGATCAATGGAATAGATTAGGCACACGAGATTCAGTAGTCAATGACTATAGTAATCTATTGTTTGATAAACCCCAAGACCCCAGTTTTTGCGATAAGAACTCACTATTTGGCAAGAACTGCTGGGAAAACTGGAATACAGTATGGCAGAAACTGGGTGTAGACCATTATCTAACACAATATACCAAAATCAAGTCTAAATGGGTGCATGATCTAGATATAAAGTTTGATACTGTAAGCAGTCTTGGAAAACAAGGAATAGTTTACCTGTCTTGATTTGTGGAGAGGGAAAGACTTTATGACTAAACAAGAATTAGAGAACATTATAAAATGTAAAATGGATAATTTTGGTTACATTAAATTGAAAAGCTTCTGTACAAACAAAGCCAATGTAAGCAAGATTAATAGGGAGGTGGGAAATTGTGAAAGAATTTTACAACCTATGTCTCTGATAAAGGACTCATTTCTAAAATATACAGAGAATTGCTTCAAATCTTCAAGAATACAAGTCATTCCCCAATTGATAAATGGTCAAAGGAGATGAACAGGCAGTTTTCAGAGAAAGAAATTAAAGATATCTATAAGCACATGAAGAAATGCTCTAAATCACTTGATTAGAGAAATGCAAATCAAAACAACTGAGATACCACATCTCACCAGTCAGATTGACTAAGATGACAAAACAAGAAAGTGACAAATGCTGGAGAGGATGTTGGCAAATTGGAACACTAATGCATTGCTGTTGGAATTGTGAACTGATCCAACCTTTCTGGAGAACAATCTGGAATTATGCCCAAAAGATTATAAATGATTTTATACCCTTTAACCCAGCAATACCACTTCTAATGTTATATCCCAAAGAAATCGTAGAAGTGGGAGTTGGACCATATGCACAAAAATATTTATAGCAGCTCTTTTTGTGGTAGCAAAGAATTGGAAATTGAGGGGGTGCCCATCAATTGGGGAATGGCTAATCAAGTTGTGGTATATGTGTGTTATGGAATACTATTGTGCTATAAGAAAGAAGGAGCAGATGGACTTCATATTTACCTGGAGAGGCTTATACAAACTGATGCTGAGTGAGAAGAGTAGAACCAGGAGAAATTTGTACACAATTACAGACACAACGTATGTGTGATGACCAACTTTGATAGACTGGACTCTTCTCAGCAATGCACTGATATAAGTTAATCCCAAAATACTCATGATGGAGAGAGATGTCTACATCCAGAGAAAGAACTAGAAAGAACTGAGTTTATATCCAGATTGAAGCAAACTACCTGATCTCTTTCCTTTTCTTGTTTGGTTTTATGTCTTCTTTATAATTTTTCATTCCATCTGATACAATCCGTCTTTATAATCTGACTAATGCCTAATGTGGAAGTGTGGGGGAAGAGGGGAGGGATGGGGACAGAAAGTGAAACTCAAGGAATTGTGGAATTGAATCTTGTAAACTAAAAGGAAACAAACAATAATAAAAAGAAAAGAGATGACCTTGCAAATGCTAAGGTTGGATCTTTTTGACTTCTTGACTATTTTCCCATTGTGCTATTTCCTTTCTGAACAGCAAATTTGTCTACCTCATTCATTCTGAGCTTGGCCATGATACCCTGTGAGTAATGCAAAACTTTGTTGTATGGTTGCCTGTTCCAAAATAAAGTCTAACCAAGACTCTTACATGGACTCAAACTTATTTAAGGAGACTTTATGCTTAGGTCATTAGTTGCTCTTGGCAGAACAGTTCTGCTCTTGCTACAACCATGTCCTCCCTTCTTCCTTTCATAACAAACCTAATTAAAAAGGGCAGGTGAACTCTAGAAATACACACACACACACACACACTATGAATCCTGTTGTTGCAATACTAAATATCTCTTAGTTGCTATTATAGAATATAAAAGATCTGTTTTTTAATTTTGTTATTCTGAATTTGTGGTCACTAATGGTTATATATTCATGAATAAGATTAAGTCCTTATATATTTCATTTTATCTGGATGATTTGAGGATAATATATTCTCAAACAGAGGACTGGACAATTAGGACAAAAATGTGATATGATAAAGGTGTGAAAATTTTGAGTTTTACTGAAGTAGTAAACTTCACTCAGAGAAATATAAGATTAAATGGTTTTCTCTAAGACAATATATTTATATATTTATGTATATATATGAAAATTTTAAATGTTTCTATTAAGAATAATGATAAAAGAAAATGTATAAGGTTATCTTCATAAAATTTGAACTTTTTTCCACCACATGAACCAGTTACTGGAGAGCCAAATTTAAGAGAAACATACTTCTATAATTAACTTGGGAATGAAGCCTATTCTAGATTTTCCACAAATTGCTGAATGAAAATGAAGGAAAAATTTTTTTTAACTGTGTTGACCAGGTCCACTATAAATTATCCGTGTTACATAATCTCAATTGTGCCCTTAACCTCACCACCGCAATTTTTCTAAACCTTTTCATCCCTCTTCAAATTTCCCCACAGCTTTCCCTTACTCTCCACTCTCTCAGTGAAGAATCTTGCCTCATATTTCACTAAAAACGATTAGGTCATTTGGAGGTAGCTCCCTCTTCTCCCCAGTTTTCCATCTTACATCACTCCATTTCCTTGTTCAACCTTCTTTTCCTTCACTCCTGTTTCACATGAAGAGGTAGCCTTTCTTAACAAGGCAAATCCTCTATATACAAGTGACTCCATTCTATCCTGTCATCTCTAGCAAAATGTCTCCTCTAACATTACTACTTTCTCACTAATCTTTACTTACTCCCTGTCTATTGGTCACTTGTGTCTTGCCTTAAAATATTCCCCATGTCTCCTTCATCCATAAATCTAACTATAGTCCTATATCTCTCCTCAATTTTGTGACAACAACTTAATAGGCTGTCTACAATAGATACCTCCACTTCTCTGTTTAACTTTTTTCAGTCTAACTTCTAACCTCATCATTCAACTAAAACTGCTCTCTCCAAATTTACTACTGATCTTTTAATTACAAATTTTAAGCCTTTTCTCAATCATCTTTCTGGACCTGTCTATATTCCTTAACAGTGTCAACAATCACCCTCTTCTCCTTTGCACTCTCTTCTCTTCAGGTTTTTGTGACACTGCTCTCTCCTGCTTCTCCTATTTGTCTGACTTGTCCCATCTCCTTTACTAGATCTTTACCTAGGGCATATCCTCTATGCATAGACATGCCCAAAAGGTCTGTCTTAGGCCCTCTTTTTTATTGCACTTGGGGATCAGTTCCCATAGTTTTGAGTATGATCTGTATGCCGATGACTCTAAATCTTTTTTTTTTTCCATTTTTTCCGAGGGGAGAGGGCAGGGCAATTGGGGTTAAGTGACTTGCCCAAGGTCATACGACTAGTAAGTGTTGAGTGTCTGATGCTGGATTTGAACTCAGGTCCTCCTCACTCCGTGGTTGGTGCTCTATCCACTGCACCACCAAGCTGCCCAAAGATGACTCTAAATCTTACTTGTCCAGACCTAACCTCTCTCCCAATCTCAGTATTGGATCTTAAGGTTGTTATTAGACATCCATAATTTGGTGTTCTGTCATTATCATAAACTCAACTTGTTCCTAACTGAGGCCATTATCTTTCATACATCCCTTAAATCTTCCCCTCTTCCTAATTTCCCTATTACTGTCATTCAGGCTGAGAACCTAGGTGTCAGCCTCAACTCCTCATTCTCATTGCTCTGTTCTTTCCTTTTATTGGTCTTCCTACTTCAAGGTTCTCCCCCTTTCAGTCTATCCTCCACTCAGGTGTCAATCTGATCTTCTTAAAGAACAAGTCTGACCATGTTACCTTCTTGTTTAATAAACTATCATGGCTCCCTATTGCCTCAAGAACCAAATATAAACATTTTTGCTTGGCTTTTGAAGCTCTTCATAACCTAGCTTTTTCCTACCTTTTCAATTTCCATAGATATTACACCACTACTTCACCCTACCGCCTCCCTCCCCACTCTGAAATCCATTTACATTGGCCTCTTTGACTTTCCTAGTACAAGACAGTCGATCTCCTTGACTATCTCTCATGTCTGTAATGCTCTTCTTCATCTCAGATTCCTAGCATCCCTAACTTTCTTGTCCCACCTTTTGTGAGAAGTCTTTCTCAGTATTTCTTGATCTTAATGCCTTCTCTTTGAGATTACCCCCAATTTATCTTGTATATATTTATTATTTCTCTTGTTTTACATCATGATTTGCATATTGTCTCCTTTGTTAGACTGTGAATTACTTGAGATGAAGGACTGTGTTTTTTATTTTCTTTATATATCCAGCTCTTAATGCAGGATTGACACATAGTAGGAGCTTAATATATGTTAGTAGGTTGATTGTTATTGGCCAGCATGATACCTGATCCAGTATATCTTTATTTGTTTCACGATGTATGTACACATGTAAATATATAAATAATAATTTATTCTCATAAGAACCCTTTGTGATAAGTAGAGCACGTGTTATATTCATTTTGCAGATATAAAAATGAGACTTGAACACAGTGAAATCTTTTTTAAATAATGTTTTATTTTTCCCCAATAACATATTAAAATAACATATTAAAACAAATTTTTAGCTTTCTTTTAAGGTTTTGAGTTCCAATTTTATTTCTCCTTCTCTCCCTCTCCTCCCCCATCTCTGAGATGGTAAGCAATCCAAAATAGTTTTCACATGTGTGATCATGTAAAATATTTCCATATCATTCATTTTGTACAAGAAGTCTCAAATTTTTTTTAAAAAGGTGAAAAATGTTATGTTTCAGTCTGTATTCAGACAACATCAGTTCATTCTCTGAAGGTGGATAGAATGTTTCATCATGGATCCTTTGGAGTAGTCTTGGATCATTATACTGTTAAGAATAACTAAGTTATTCACAGTTCTTCATCATACAATATTGCTATTGCTATGTACAATGTTATTTTGGTTCTACTCACTTCACTTTGCATCAATTCATGTAAGTCTTTTCCAGGTTTTTCTAAAATCAACTCACCTGTAATTTCTTATAGTACAATGATATCCCATTATAATCATACACCATAGATTATTTAACCATTACAAAATTGATGGGCATCCCTTTGATTTCTGATTCTTAGCCACCACAAAAATTGCTGCTATAAATATTTTTGTACAAATAGGTCCTCTCCCCACCCCCTTTTTTATTTCTTTAGGATACAGACCTAGTAGTGGTATTACTGGGTCAAAGGGTCGGTACAGTTTTATATTCTTTGGGGCATAGTTCTAAGTTATTCTCCAGAATGGTTGGATCATTTCACAACTCCACCAACAGTGCATTAGTATCCCAGGTTCCCCATATCCCCTCCAACATTTATCATTTTATTTTTTTGTTATATTAACTAATCTGATAGCTGAGTTGGTACCTCAGAGTCATTTTAATTTGCATTTCTCTAATTAATAGCAACTTAGAGCATTTTTATGATTATAAATAGTTGAATTCTTTGCCTAAAAACAAGCTATTTATATCTTTTGATCACTTATCAATTGTGGAATGGCTTGTATTCTTATAAATTTGACTCAATTCTATATATATTTGAGAAATGAGGCCTTTGACATAGTGAAATCTTGGAGAATGAGTCTTAACACAGATCACCATAAAAGTAAAACTGCATATTCCCTATTGCCTTCTTCTCTTCAGCTATCTGGAGAAACTTTTGAGGAAGTAAATAATGTTGGTGAGAAGTAAAGTATTCATTAAAACAGAATAAAATGAGCACAACCTCCAGGTTTTAAGTGACTAAAAGGAAGAATTATTCATATTTTTCTTTTTGTTTATAATTCTGATTGAACTTCTTGGTTATTTTTTTTTTCTTTGCACATTCCTCTGTTGAGCTATACAACATCTTCTCAATTCTGTTGTTGTTGTGGAGTTTGTCATGTCCAATTCTCTATGACCCTATTTGGTGGTTTTTTGGCAAAGCTACTGAAGTGGCTTGGCATTTCTTTCTCCAGCTCATTTTACAGATGAGAGACTAAGACAAACAGGGTTAAGTGACTTGCCCAGGGTCACAGAGCTAGAGTCTGAGACTGGATTTGGACCCAAGGTCTACTGACTCCAGGGCCAGCATTCTATCCACTGGGCCTCCTAGCTACTCCCAGTTTTTTAGTGGTGTATTAATCCCTCTCAACTTCAGAGATTCTAGATTTTATTTAAGTTTCTCTTTATGTTAATCTTCAATGACTAATCTAACAGAGAATCCATTCATTATAGTGCTATGCTTTTGTCTGTATCGACTAACTTATCCAAACCAGTTTCTGCTATTTACAACACACTGATCAAAGCTCTGAAGTATAAAAAAGAAATACTATCTCTGCTCTCTGAGGGAAACTTATAACCTACTTTGGGAGACAACAGGAGAAACTAGAGTACAGTTTAGGTCAATATATTGTTCAGTGCTAGATTTCATGGTTAAATACTTCATGTGCTATAGAAACTCAAAGAACCTTAAGATCCTAAAGGTTTGTCAGGGAAAGCACCCTGGAAAAGTTAGGTCTTAAAGAAAGTACAAGATTTATATTGACAAAAAAAGTGAAATATGTGGAGAACTTCACATGAAAAAAGGTTTGGAAATGGGTCCGAAAATAGAGAACAATGTTATTTTAAGGGGCCAGAAGAGGTCAAAGACAAATATAAAGATATCTATATATCTATTTTATCTTTAGTATTTCCCTATCTACTAGCTCCTTCCTTGCTGTCTAAATATATGCCTACTTAATCTCCCTCTTCCTCAAAAACTTCTGACTTGATCCTTCCATCACTTCTAATTATCATCCTACATCTTTTCCATCTTTTTTTTACATCTTTTCTATTATAGATGGCCAAATTTCTTGAAAAGGCCATCTATAATAGAAATGTACACTTTCTCTCCTTTCACTTACTTTTTAGCCTCTTACATTCCAGCTTCTGACCTCATCATTTATCTGAAACTACTCATTCCAAAGTTACCAGTGCTTTCTTAATTGCCAAAGTCAATGGTCTCCTCTCAATCCCTATTCTTCTTAACCTTTACAGCATTTGACTCTGTTAATAGCCCTTGATGCTTTCTTTTAAGTTTTTGAGACACTATTGTCTTCTGTTTCTCCTCCTACTTACCTGACTTTTCCTTTTCAATCTCCTTTGCTGGGTCCCACTCCATGTCATGACCACTTACTGGGAGTATCTCTCTGGGCTCTATCCTGGACGATTTTCTCTTTTCCTTCTATACTATTTTACTTGATTATCTTATCATCTCCCACTTAATTATCACCTCTATGTTGATGATTTTCAAATCTATCTCTTTTTCCCCAACTTCTCTGTCAACTTCCAGTTTCTCATCTCCAACTGCCTTTCAGCCATCTTGTTCTGTATATCCAGTAGATGTCGTGAACCCAACATGTTTAAATCAGAGCTCATTATTTCCCTCCCTAAACCCTCACCACCTCCCAATTTCCCTATTACTGTCAAAGGCAGCAGCATTCTCCCAGTACATTAGACTTGCAACTTCAGGGGTATCATGCTGTATTCCTCACTATCTCTCACATTTCCATATCCAAGCTGTTGCCTTCAATTTCATCTTTGCAACATCTCTTGAATGTGTTCCCTTCTCTTCTCTGATATGGCCACCACCCTGGAGCAGACCCTCATCCCCTGACATTAGGACTATTGCAGTAGCCTGGAGGTGAATCTGTCTACCTCAGTTCTCTCCTCATTCCAATCCATCTTCCATTCAGCCACTGGAATGAATTTCCTAAAGTGCAGGTTCAATCAAATCATTCCCCTTCTCCATAAACTCCAGTGGTTTATATAGAAATATATAAATAGTTTAAATGGTTTATTTAATTTATAATAAATAATTTAAATGGTTTAAATAGAAATCATCTGATTGGTCTTCCAAGTCCTTCATAACCTCTCTCCTTCCAGTGTTCTTATACCCTACTGCCTGCATTGTGCTCTCCAGTCCTTTGACACTGGCTTCTTGGCTGTTCCACTCCATCTCTAGGCTCTGAGTATTTTCTCTGGCTGTCCTGTAAGCTTAGAATTCTTTTTCTCCTCTTTTCTACCTACTGGCTTCCCTGACTTTCTTCAAGTCCTAACTAAAATCCTGTGTTTTACAAAAGCCTTTCCCAGTTCTGGTTAATCCTACTGCTTTTCCTCTTTTATGTCCTTTTTCCCCCCTGTATATAGTTTGATTGCACATATTTGTTTGTTGCCCCCCCCACTGAATTGTGAGGATAGGGACTGTCTTTTCTTTTTGTATACCCAGAGCATAGCAAAGTGTCTGGCACATAGGTGCTTAATAAATGTTTAGTGCTTCACACATTGCCAGAACTAGCTCAGTGTTTGGGAGGCTCCAAAAGAAAGAGGGATAGAAGAAGTATTAGACTGCCTACTACGCTGAAGGCCTACAGAGCTATTGTGCTGACCTCATTGCTGTATGCCTGTGAAACCTGGACAGTATACCAGCGCCATTCAAATTATTTTAGGACACCTGAAGATGACTTGGCAAGATAAGTTCCTGGAGGTCATTTCTCCTTTCCTTTGGTACTGTTCAGACAACTGCTTCCCAGAAATATTTAGGGGAACCAAAGGGTGATATTGTTGAGATGCACTTTTGTTTCAACAATATGGGGAAGTGAAATTGCCTCTATATAACTGAATGTGTATTTACCTTGAAGCCCTTTAGCAAAAGCCTTTATAGAGATACTATTTGGCACCATTTCTTTAATGGGGTTCCTAGGGAGGAGGTGGTGGACCGGGAAACACTGAATGGGTATGGGGCAAGTCCTGCAATTAACACTGGTGTGGGATAAGTTGTGTGCAAGGAGGTCATAACCTTTAAGCTACTTTACTACAGATGAACCTAACTTGTAATGAGGAATTGGTGACTGCCAGAGGTGACATGATATTGCTGCAGCCCTGATGTTCTGGGTCCTGTTTCTCCTTTTCATTACCTTACATTGGGAGACGTTGTGAACTGCAAATATTTGATACATCTATGGATCAGACTGCTGACATCTCAGACACAGTCATTCTAAAGTGGAAAGGTGAGGCCTTGGATTGTTGGCACCTTCCACATCTGGCTGTTCCTTGATAGGGGTCGGGAGGGTGAGGAAGGGGAAAGAGTGAGTATTAGATTCTTTGATTATTTATTTTGTTTTTGCTATCTCTTGAATATTTTTTTCTCCAGTACAGTCTATGTCATCATTCTTGCATTCCTGAGGTCGTCTAGCAACATTTCTAAAGCCATTTAAATGGTGGCAGGTCCTCCATATGCTGTTAGGATCTCGCCTCCTTGGCAATTGAGACACGGTAGACCAGGTGTTTCTCCTCTTTCTGTCCATCCCATCCCCCTCCTCCATCTCATGTATATTAGGCTACATTTTTGCTATTTGCCTAAAAGCCAAGGAAGTTGTTTCTAAGACTTGATTGACCCAGGGAACTAAGACTCAAGCAGTCTAATTGATGATGCAATTTCTTGATGGATGCAGGCTGTATTGTCATGGTTTTCTGATTACTTATGCGTATAAAAAACTGTCCATGTGGAATTAGGGGCCTTTATAACTTGATGTCCAGATTTATTCCTTCATATTTAGCCTTAGTGGGGTCAGTGTTTGAGCCAAGTGCTATGTATCATTGAATATTCTTTCAAGTCTATGCCTAAGTAAACTTATTTTCTTGCTAATTGCTAAATGATCTATTAGTATTTCATTTTCTTCTTTCATTGGCCCTAAACTTCTATTTGCCTGAGTTAGGTCCTGAATATAATATGGCTGAAAAATTGATCATGTTGTTATTGTTTTTTGTCCTTCATTTTCAAAGAGGACCATGACATCAGGAAAGTGATGCCATGATTTACCAGTGAATTGGATTTAAGTGAGGGAGGGCTGTACAAAGTCACCAGCCTCACTCTTTCCTCTGGAACCATTTGGGTCCAGTGGCAAGATATAGTTTAGGAAGACTGGAGATGGCCCCCAATCACTTGGCAGCCTACTTGACGATTATCCTTCTGATCTTAGGCTCTTTTTAGGAGGTTCATTACCGGACTACACTTGAAGCCATTGTAGTTTTATAAAAACCTGTCAGATCTTGCTGTCTGACGATGCAGGGTTATGATGAAACATCAGAGAATTGAGAGTCACGATAAGGCATCAAAGATGGATTTTAGTGGTAGTCCTACGATATAATCAAGAAATTACAGTTACCATATTGACAATTTTCATGAAATGGATCAAGTCAAACGTGATGCTGACAACACTTACTTAAGATGGGAAGAGGTCCTTATTACTTATATTTGCTGATTTGGTTTTGTTATTTGACATCTCTTAACATATGTGGCAAATACTAATCCACCCAAAGTCAAAGTTTGATTCATTAAGTCAACACTTATCAAATGCTGATTATTTGCAAAACACTCTCCTGTATGATTAGGCTGTTATTTTTGTGGAGAAATTTCAAGCTCAGCAAAGTAGTAGCTTATATATTATTGATATTCAATACATGTTTTTGTTTTGTCTAATTGGATTAAATCCTTGATATTCTGGCATAATGCTCTCAAGATTCCCACCACCCTAAAACAATGAAAAATCAAGAAAAATTAAGATAAATTTTAAAAAGAGCCTGACTAGCAAGATTCTTTTCCTTTTTTAAAATGTATTTGCTTTTACTATATGTTAGTAAAACTAATATCTCTTAACCTTAAAGAATCATATTAACTCAGGTATTGGCATTTGTTTTGCAGTATTAAGTGTAGGTGATACAGTAGATAAAGTGCTGGAACTGGAGTCAGGGACACTGGAGTTCCATTCCTGCCTCAGATACTAGTACCTGAGTGACCCTCAGAAAGTTTCTCTTTATGCCTTTATTTGTAAAAATTAAGATAATAGGGTGGCTAGGTGGTGCAGTGAATAGGCGCTGGCCCTGGAGTCAGGAAGACCTGAGTTCAAATTTGGCCTCAGACACTTAACACACACACAAAAGAAAACTAGCCATGTGACCTTGGGCAAGTCACTTAACCCCAACTGCCCTCCAAAATAAGCAAAAAAATAAGTAAAAATGAAGATAATAATAGCACCTACCTCCCAGGGTTGTTGTGAGGATCAATTAAATTTTTTTTAAGGTGCTTTGCTAGCCAGTAAAGTACTTTATAAATGTTGATTATAATAATTTTAAATCTTCCCTAAGATATATATATATATATATACATACATACATATGTATGTATTTTTTCTTATTAAAGCAATTGGGGTTAAGTAACTTGTTCAAGGTTACACGGCCAGTTATTTTGTGTGTGTGTGTGGGGGGGTGCCCAGTATCTGAGACTGGAACCGATCCCAGGTCTCCCAACGATGGGGCTGGCAGTCTTACTCACTGCGACACCTGGCCACCTCTCTAAGATATTTTTAAGATGATGTATTTTCTATTGATATCAAGTCAGAATGATGGGGGACGGGATCCCAATAGGTTCAGCAGGAATTCTGATCTTATCTAAGACCAGAAAGTCTGCAATGTCGTCTGGAAAGGATTCAAGGTTTGCGGCTTAATTGGAGTGAGAGTTGTAGAAGTTTATTGTTAAGCTTCTAAGAGAAGCAGGCAAGAGTCCTTTAGGGGACCTGCAAGTGAGAGGGGTACATGCTTTTACCTTTAAAGGGTAGGGCTGCCATTGTCAGGGCTGACCAGAGGGGAGGGGCCTCAGTGCATAGACAAAGGTCAGAGCTGACTAAGAGGAGAATGTGAATAGATAGTTTAGGTAAGATTTGGGCCAGGTGGAAGGAGACAAAAGGCAAGGATAAAGGAGAGTGTGGGCCAGGCCCAGAAGAAATGAAGAGATTAAGTAAGAACAAAGGGGTCACAGGGTGTTGCCTAGGTGGAGTGTGGGATAGGGAGCAGGGGCAGAGCTCAAGGGTGGGAAAGGACAAATTGCAGTTACAACTGAACAGACTGGTTTTACTAGTTGGTTTCACAAATTGATCTAGACCCCAGGTACCCCATCAAGAATATTAAGAACAGTCCCAACAGAAGGGCAGAAGGGTTGAGAATTTGAAGAGGACTGGAAACTCTTCTCAATTTAATAACATAGGCCTGTGGGACATTTAAGGGATGTTACAGATTTCTTTTTTTTTTTTTTAATTTACATGCAATACTTTCATGAAAAAATGAAGCCAGTAAAAGATGGGAATATGTCAGGAATTTTTTTTTCTTAAAGGATGCACAAAGCCAGGTGGAAAAGATTTGTTTCTAATTTCTGTGAATTCACTTAGTAGTGGTTATATGGTTGCCTGCCTTCATACAGTTCATGCAGATTTGGAGTCAGGAAACAAAGGGGCTTCCACTGCCTTTATTCTCAATTTGATTTTTTTCTTATTTAACCATCGAATAAACATAGAGACACTTGAAAACATTTGTAGAAAGGATTCTGTGCTTGGAAAGAATGTTCAAAAACAACTAAATGCTGACAATGCAGGCAGCAGTGGTTGTTTCAGTGATAAAGGCAGCAAAACCGTATTCTTAGCTCCTCACTGATCAAGTCACTGTTTTTCCGGTCACTGGATAGGAGTATTTTTTCTCCTAATATGACACAATCTCACATTTACCGACACCTTCTGTTCCTAGTGTTTAAGATTTGTTATATATAAATAAAATGTTGAGTGGATGATGCAGTAATTGAAATGGCAGCATGATTTTATTTTATTGCAGGTTTCTCAACCCCTATCTAGGGTACTGATACTTGCAAAATAAAACGCTTTTTTTCCTAGACACCCCTCCTACTTCCTTTCCCTCTCCCTTTCTCTCTACTTGTCCCCCACCCCCAAGTGTTTTTGTATGTGTGTGTATCTCAACCCTCTACAGTAGCCAAGAGAAAGCATCTAGCCAATCATAGGGCTCGGTTTCATAAAAGCTGGATTCTGATTGGTCAAATGAGAAAGAGAATTGGGAACAAAGAAAAGCCCCTTTCAGGTATACAGAGAGCTGCTTTTTGCTCTACTCTCCTCCCTCTGTGTATATGTATGTGCGTTCAGTTCTGATTTCAATTTTGCAGTATAGGCTTGTTGTATATTGGTGCGCAGGGGGTTTTTTGTTTCTGTTTTTATTTTTTAATTTTAAAAAAAGGAAGGTTTGTGACACTTGATGGTCCGTCTTAATAAATTTATTGAAGAGATAATAATTTAAAAAATAAAGCGGCTGCAACAAAACATATTCAATGCAGGTAGAAGGAAAAGGTCAACTCGATCCAATACAGACCGTAAGTACGGTTTAATGGTGTGTATATAGCACGTAGAGGGGATTTCATGCAGGGGAATGTACGAGGTTTATGCGTTGCCATTACAGTGTTTTGCTCGAATTAAAAAACCAAAACAACAAAACACGAAAGGATTAGCTTTATTAAGCAAAGGGTGAAGCCTCTAAACACAAATTAGGCTTGATCGGGAGTGGGAGGGGGAGGGGGGTATTTAAAGTATATTACCTTTGGAGGGTTTTTTTTTTTTTTTTACTAACCAGGAGAATAAAAGTGACACAATTACATACAGTCTACAGTCTCCATTCTCCTACCCCACCCAATCGCCTGCACTTCCATACAGAAACAAGTAGCTCCCATGAAAAAAGGTCTTGGGAGCTATGAAGTGATTACACGGGAACGAACTGATTTTTGTCCCCTGTCACTTAATAAGGACAGAATATTTGATATTGTACTAGGTAAAACACCCCATTACTAGTAATGGTTATTATTGCCATTTTCCCACCTCTTTCCCAAAAGCCAAGAGCAACCCACCATTAAAGCAACGAAAACCCAACCGAAATAAATCCACTAACATCCACGATGATATGTTTATTGCAGAAGTTAGTCTGGAAGCTAGCAAATGTTTTGCTTTATGACCCATTTCTTCCCTTTATCTTCCCAATATCTTCCCTTTCCCCCTTCCTGTTTCCACTCCCCCCCCCCTTCTTAAACTATTACAAATTGGAGATAACTTGAGGAAAGGTTTATAACGTGTTTCTTTAAAACATATGCCTTGCCTTCGTGTTCAGTACATTTCACTCATTCCTAACTTCAGGGATCTTGTTCTCAGAGAAATGTTTCACATTCATAACTTGTAGCTGTGCCAACAGTGGAAGGAGGAGGAGGGCGTAAAGGAGGAATTGGAGACGAGAGGTGGGGGGAGGGGAGGAGAGGGAGGGAACAGACTTGAAGATTTTTTTTAAAGACCAGATCAGTATTTTCTGGATACGCTTGTCACCCATTTTTGTTCTCACGACAACCAATTGAGCCCTTGATCCTCACGTGATGTGAAAGGCTTGAACTGTAACAAAATCGTTCCTTTTAGATGGTTGGTTGTTGCTAACTTGCCCATCCCCCCACCTACATTTCCTGCAGCCCCACTCTTTACCTTCAATCCATCGACAATTCATTACGGCTTTTAGGTTCCAAACGCCAGCTAATTAAAAATACTAAGCCAACCTCCTAGACCGTCAGACTAATGCAGTAGGGGGTGGGGTAGAGGAGCGGAAGGAGAGAAAAAATAAATAAAAGGGAAATGCGCCATTTGCTGCAGCTAGAAAAACCGTCCTGAAAAAGGTCGCGTTTTCCTTTTTGGACTCTAATTACCGAGTTACCACATGACCGATTGGCATGAATGACAGTGGAATTTTCCTTTTCTTGGACATCACTTGGAAATTTTTTTCCCTTTTATGTTGTTAAACATAAAACGGAAAAAGACCAAGTCCCCTTCTGAACAAATGTTTTTATAAGTGATTTATCAGATCACTGAATCGTTCACCCAGACCCTTTTCTCTCTCTTCTTCCCCAAACACCCCTCCTCCAGCCTATCACCCCCCCAACCCCCCCCCCCCACTTCCCCCCACCCTACCCTCTCTTCAAGCCCTTGTCTCAAGTTAGTTCAAGAAACAAATCTGTCAGGACGGGAGAAAAAAAAATGCCACTTCCCGACTAACAGGAAAAATCCAGCCCAGATTTTCAGTGCTTTCTTTCTTCTTCCCTTTCACTAATTTGTCCTGATGTTAGCACATTCTTTCTTGTTATGAACTGGACGCCTGTAGGTTGGTTACTCGGGATCATTACTTACTGATCACGATGACTCAAGGCTGGAATTGAAGACGGAATGTTAAGTTGGGAAAACTTTTTAAAGCCATTTTTTGGCTATCATTCTTGATGCTTGTTAAGAGGGAAAAAAAACACCCTTGGTGCTTCTGTTCTGAATGTGAAACATTATCTTCCAGCTGTACAGTAACATATTTTTTGAGGAGAAAAGGACTCCTTATGCGTTTGCCAAAGGGGAGGGGAAGGAATGGAGTGAGTGAGTGTGTGTGTGTGTGTATGTGTGTGTGTGTGTGTGTGTGTGTGTGTGTGTGTGTGCTGGGGGGATAATGTTATCGAGTGATTATTCTGACTGAGATGTGTTACTTGGTTTCTGCTTCTTGATCATTTGATGTTTAAGTAAAATGAGGCACAGGGTTGTTGCTGAGTCGAGTGGGAACAGCATTGTGATTTGCTGGCCTAATTAAAAATGATAAAGGATTAAAGGTAAGCAATATGTGTGTGTATGTATATCTATCTATCTATATATAATATTTGACAACCAACTGTTTAAAAAGGGGAAAGATCCCCTTAGAAATCATTTTAACTGATCTTTGTCAAACACACACTCATTTGCGGTCACTGAGGCCACCTTGGTGTAGATCACTTAAAGTGTATGTCTTAATCAGTTTTCTATAGTCCGTAATACTATATTTAACCGACTGAGCAATTCTGTGACCTAGGAGAGTACTTGAGGCTTATTTTAGATGTTACATTTTCTAAAGGACACCCATTCTTTGTTTCAGCAATTTTCATTCCTAAGGGCTAGCACACGCGCACACACAACACAAAGGAGGTGTGAGGTGTTTTTATAGGATTGTTCGTCCTTATTTTGGTTATTGAATTAAAAAAATTGCCTAGGTTTTTTTTGTTTTGTTTTGTTTTTTGCTGAAGACTAAGAATTGGGGGAAATTTAGACAGAAGACCATCCTGAAAACGAATTTTAAAACTTCAATGATCATATTTTTAAAAACAAAAATTGAAGAAATTCAGGAAGGGTTAGGACTGTTATTTTCTTTCCATTTTTCTCCCTGTTGTTTTAGGTGTTGTACAGACCCAAATTCGCGCGCGCGCGTGCACGTGTGTGTGTGTGTGTGTGTGTGTGTGTGTGTGTGTGTTGTTGTTCTTAGCTTTCTGGTTATGAATCAGATTATTAAATTTTTTTGAAAATTTTTTTATCTTTGGTATATTTTCCTATTTGAAAAACAAAACCACAGAAACCTGCTTTGGAAAGTGGAAACAGTACATGAGCCACCTTTACTCTATACCTTACCCTTCTATCCCTTACTTACTCCTTGACTCCCCAGTATTAATTGTATTATATTCTGGTAACACCCAGACAAGAAATATTCGACTTTTCCCCCCCTCACAGGAAAAGATGAACCTGGACTGAAGGGTATAGACCCGGGACACATACCTGGGGCAGGAAAAAGAAGTGGAAGAGACGACTTTTTTTTTCTTTAAGAAAAAGCCAAGTGGAGATAAACGAATGTCCCCTCATCACCAAAGGAAAGTTCATCGGATTTTCATTCTAGAAATTTTGTTTTCAGGATGTCAGTGAACATTTCCACTGCAGGAAAAGGTGTGGATCCAAACACAGTTGATACTTATGACAGTGGTGATGATTGGGAAATTGGGGTTGGGAATTTAATAATAGATTTGGACGCTGATTTGGAGAAGGACAGACAGAAATTTGAGATGAATAATTCCAATAACAGCACTAGCAGCAGCAGCTCCAAGGATTGTGGGAGTTTGGCTTCTAGTGGGGCTAATGCTACCACCGTCTTAGCTGATGGCCTAAAATTTGCTTCTGTTCATCCCTCTGCTCCCCAGGGGAATTCACACAAAGAGACCAGCAAATCAAAAGTGAAAAGGAGTAAAACTTCTAAGGATGCTAATAAATCTCTGCCTTCTGCTGCCTTGTATGGGATTCCTGAGATCAGCAGTGCTGGTAAGAGGCAGGAAGTCCAAGGGCGCCCTGGAGAGGCAACTGGCATGAATTCAGCACTAGGTCAAAGTGTGAGCAGCAGCAGCTGTGGCAACCCAAACAGCAATAATACCAATACCAGCACCAGCACCACTATTGCTGCCACTGGGGCAGCCTCTTGTGGAAAAAATAAAGAGGAGAAAACAGGTAAAAGTCAGAGCAATAGAGGCTCCAAGAGGGATAAGGAAGCAGGGAAATCCAGGAAAGACAAGCATGACCTGCTTCAGGGCCATACCAATGGCAGTGCTGGCCAAGCCCCCTCTGGGGGGCACCTGTATGGCTTTGGGGCCAAGGGCAATGATGGCGGGAGTCCCTACCACTGTGGGAGCACTGGGAGTGTCACTTCCTCCACTGGAGGGGAAGTTAACAAAAATGCCCCGGATTCAGGGCTCTTGGGGAACTCTATTTTGGTAAAGAAAGAAGAGGAGGAGGAGGAAAACCACAGGCGAATCAAGAAACTGAAAACAGAGAAGGTAGGACAAGTCACCTTCCTCGATCTTCACCTTGTGTGCCTCTGTCTGTTTTTATGTGGGTGCATTTACCTATGCATTCCATAAACTTAGACAGTTTGCCTTTTGGTCTTAGTGGTATTTGTATTGTTTTACCATTACTATTATTATTTAGTAACTGTGTGAGTTACTTTAGTTCTGTTCAGCTGATGGTGTTATTGTTGCTGTTGTGGCAGCAGTGATCACTTCTTAGATGGAAGTATATGTGTGTAAGTGTATTTGTTGTGTGTTAGAGAGAGAGGGGAGAGAGAGAGAGAGAGAGAGAGAGAGAGAGAGAGAGAGGAAGAGAAAGGGAGAGGAGGGAGATAAAGAGGAGGGAGGGAGAGGGAGGGAGGGAGAGAGTGAGAATGAGAGAGAATGAGAGAGAATAAGATTCCCCCAGAAGTAGAAGTTCATTTTCTGCTGCAGATGGGCGTCTGGCCAGCAGTTTGCAAGTTGGTGTGTGCTTTTTAATGGGACAGAAGACTCATGAGCCCACTTAACTCTTTCCATTTAGTAGTATTTCTGCTCTTGTTTCCTTGGGTTCAAGGGTCCTTCCCTTGGAAAGGTGTGTTAAGAATTGTAATATGTGTGCTTTCATACTTTTTAACCTTTTCTAAAGGAATTTAACGCAGCACAGCTTTATGTTAGAGATGTTCCTCTCAAACACCAAATGCTGTGTTTGGTGTATTGTTTCATAAAAGTAAATTAAATCCAGAACGAGGTACTTGGGTACTATGGCATCACCCTCACCAACATAGTGTTTTTCTGTGTAAAACTCCCTAATGGGAGGGACACTTTTCCTCTTGATTGGTTTGTCACTACTCTGATTTCTACCATTTACCAGCTGAAGCTGAAATTGAAGAGATGAAATGAGACAGAAAGGTTGCTGTGTTATGTTGTGTTCATGACACAGGAAAAATAACTAAGGTGATGTCTAACAGGAAAAAAAGGAAGTGGAATGTTGAATTTGATGAGTCTGGAGAAGTCACACAATTAGCCCCATTATGATCTATTTTTTTTTGTATTTCTCTTAATTTTGTAGTTAGATTTAATTGATAAAGCCCTTTAAAAAAGCCTACTCCCTTTATTGTTTAGGAAATGAGGTCAGTCTCTTATCATATTGAATTCAGATTGACTGTTGAAGAGCAGAAATTGCTCTGTCCACAGGATAAAGGGTTTTTCCTTGTATTTAGTTGAGAGTAGGGGTGTGTGTGTTCATAGCTTATAATGAAATGTCAAAAGAATTCCATAGGTTGTGATTTGCAAAAAACAAATCTACTCTCCTGCTATTGGCTTCTGTCATGATTGTTTGGAGATGTTCTTAAAATTTCCTTTTTCCCACCTCTGATTTTCAGGGCCTGAATTGTGACAGTAAAATTGTTTGTGAATTATTAATTTGCAAAGTAACTTATAGATTTCTCTTTGAGGTAGCATTTGAGTATTTAAACTTACATTTCAGAAGTTAGGCAGCCCTTTTGATTTATCTTTGAATTTTCCGTCTTTGGTGTTAGGTTTTGTAGTTGTGAAAACTGTGTAAAGCTTTATTAACGTGCAGAAATTTCACATGAAGTGTTTTCTTTATCAAATTAACTGTTGATGAATAGCATTAAACTTTGTAAACTAATCACATTTTAAAGTAAATTGATGTTATCCTTTAATATAAACTTGCTCTTAATACAGTTCTTCATTTTATTTGAAAGGTGTCCTCAAATCTTATTATTAACTTGGTACAGTAGGACACTTACTTTTTGTTGCCAATTGTCTTCAAATTGCAGTTCTAATCTGCTTTAACCATCTAGATAAATTGCTCTAATCCAGTCTTCACAATAGCTGTGGTTAAAGAGTCAGAGGCATTTGATTGGATTCAGTGGCTGCCTGGAATGTGGGAGGTGCTGCCCTTTTGCATCCCCCTTAGCCTTTTAATCTTTCAGCCAAATGTTCACATTCAACAATTTTGTTTAGCTGGCAATTGGGACATTTCTGTATCTCAAAGACTGCTGTCATGGCAACAGAGATTAGAGTGTTAGATGCTCTAATTTTTTTTTTCCAGTTTTTGTGTTCTTTTCTCAAGTCATAGAGGAAATTACATGAAGAATTAAATTATTACTATATATGCAAGTCATCATCAATCAGTGTGATAGATAATTTGTATAACCTAAGTTGTGAACAAATATGCCATTTTATATTGGAGAGAGAGAACACTGTTTTTATTCATTGCTGTACCTTGTTGAAATAATAGCTGCATTTCCAGTGATACCCACTGTTGTTGGCACACCGTGACTTCAGGGAAAGCTTCACATGGCCAAATTGTGTAGTGTTAGTCATTGTCTATCAAACTGCCATGTTGGCTTAGTGTCTTAAACAACATCCCTTAGGGTTTCCTCCCTACCCCCATTGCGCAACAATTTCTTTAAGGAATATTTCCTCACCTTGGCACTTGAAAGGAGAACTCTGCATAATTGTACCCTTGGAAACTCCTTTCGTTTCTTTGATTCGTTGCAATATTAATTAAACTTTAATTCAGAAAATAATATCTAATGATGTAAGAATATTTTAGGTTTGAGACAGCTTTCACTTATAGTGAATTAAATGTTGATGCTTTATTTTAGAAAATTCCCTGGAGAAATGATTCCTGAGATCTTGGGATAAAGATTTAGATGCACACTTTTGATGTTCAAATTTAGAAAATTAACTACAACAAAAACCTGAATGATAATTTTTCACTGTTAATAAAAGCTGAAGGGGGTCAGTTGTTTATATTGGTTTGTTTTGTTGGCAGGTCTCAAATATATTCATAAAAATGGCTGTCACTGTTAGACTTTTACAGAATGCTTATATATTTATGGTCTGTTTATTTGTTTTTCTCACCACAGAAAGTCATGTCACACATGATAAATTATATCTTATTAAGCACTGGCAGTGTTCTAGTGCTTTTAAGCTACAACTGCAAGTATGTTGTAGAAGTCACCACTCCCTTAATATGTGAAACAAAGTAAAACGAAATGCTATAATTATAAGATATTTGAACTATATTCATACAGCCCATTTTTTTTTTTGTTGTTATGCCACAGGGGACATGTCTGAATAAACAGATTGGATAGGTAGTCTAACAGCTCCTGGAGTTGCAGTGTTAAATAGCCCTTCCTCTCTTGTCTCCCCTCCCCCACCACCTTGAAGTATAATAATAGCCTCCTATTGTGGGTAAGAAGCATTTTCTTGCACAAGGTTATTAATTTAACTTCTAGGACATTGGATGTTCAGCTTGGTTAAATGATCATATTTGTACATCTGTATATCTAGATATACACATACACATATAAATACACACATATATACATGTGTATATATATGTATGTATCTATTTGTGTCAAATGACTGTAGAGTTCTAAAATGTAGGGTTTTTTGAGTCTTCTAAAAGGAAGATATTTGATTAAAAAATGAGAAAGGCAGAAGACACTATAGTTCTATCTTGTATCTTTTAAGGGAATCCGTCTGCTAAGTATTATAAATGTCTAATTCATTTTCCCTGTAGTATTTTATTTTTCATAGAAATTGAGTTCTGAATGTTGTCTTCTTTAGGTTAACCCCCTATTTTGAAGGGTATCAGTAATTAAAATTTTCTCCTGAAAGCAGCCTTTTTTGTGAGTGAGGTGAGCAGTGTAAGAATATGCTTCTGTTAAAAGGAAATATGGTTTTCGAATAGCTATTTCCCTTCTCCCAAATTCTGCTTGGAGAGGGCAGTTTATCCACTGTGAAATAAAAGGGCAGAAAGGTCACTTGCTGTAATTAAAGAACAAATGCCATTGTTGTTTGACAGCAAACTGTTTTGAAAGCTACATAAGGGATTTAGCTGTTAAAAACATTGATAACTCTGGGTGTCTAACAATAAGCAGTGTTCAAGGCTCTTAATTTTCTATAGTCTCTGCTAGTACTGTGACAGTGCTTTCTGAGCCGTGTGAATAGGTGCTGCCCTTTAGCCAAAGGAAGCTTTCTGAGAAAACCTTTGAGCACTGTGAATTTCCTTCTTAGCTAGTGTAGCATTTGAAATAATTTATGGTAGTGTGAGGGATTAAAAACTATGCATCTTTAAGTTTGTGAATTTAGTTTATATTACTGGAAATAATAAATATTTTTCTTTGGGAATTAGTTATTTAGCAGCCTGTAATAATTTGGTACTCTGCAAATAAGAAGGAAAGGACTGATTTCCCAAATATTATATTAAGAGCGTTATGCATGTTCAATCACTTTGCTTCAAGACCATAGAAATTATAGTCATATAAAGACCTTTTTTCCCCCCTGCAAAGTAGCATTTTATAGGTAAGTAAATTAAATGCATGTTGAAAGTGCTAGGAAAAAAAAATCTCACAAGCTGCAGGGGTGTTCAATAACCAGATTCAAATACCATGGAAAATACCATCTGTTCTTCGTTTTTTCAGCATAGAAACAGGAATTGAATATCTGAAATTTGCTCCAATTTTGACTTTGTATGTTTTTTAAATTTAAAAAGTTCACCTGGCACTTACTGAAACTTTTTAAATTGCAATAATATGAACAAGACTGTGAAAACACACGTACCTACATTTACCTTAACCAGTTCCACTTTCATTTAAAAGACTTCCAGAAGCTCTGTCACTGAGCAGTTTATAACTGTGATTCAGTTCCTTCAGGCAAACACATAGAAGGGGTCACTTCTTCAAAGATCTTGCTATTTAAAGCCCATACCTGAATTATTCTGTCAATTCTCCATCACTTTTCCTCAGGGGGAAAAAACCTCCAAGGATGACTCCAGAAAGTTCTTAGCAGTTACCTAATTCTTTGTGATAAAGCTATTGACCAAAATTTTGTATACATAGTAATTTCTGCTATTCAGAGCCATCCTGTGGACTTGTTCATAGCTGGAAAAAAGATTTTAATTATAACTTTTGGGTTCTGGACTTCGAAGCTGTAAGATTCTTGACTAAGGGGCCTGTATAAAACACCATACTGTCTTTGTTTGAGCTCTTTTATTGAAGCTAATGACTGGTCTTGTGCCTTCCTGAGATAAATGACATTATCTCTGAGTGGGCAGACAGGAAACAGACATGTTAATGGTGAAGCTGCAGGAAGGATCAGCTCTAGTTCTGACAAGAGTAAAGAAGAGGCCCCTGGTTGTGATCATTAACACATAATGCATTTTTGCCTTTCCTAAGAGACCCTTGATAATTGGAAAGCTATTTTAGCAACAAGCACTTAAGTCATAAATCTACAACTCCTAATATCTTTGCATACTTAAAACTAGTAAGGATGTTTTTTGTTAACAAATGTAAGATCTGGCTTTTTAAAGATAGCAGACCTAGGCAGCCATACTAGGACAAGCTCGATTATAACCCTCCCTTAAAACAAATTCTTTGTTTTTAAGCAGTACTGCCTTATTGGCTTTATCATATCTGGAATTTAGTCCATTTTGGTTAATTTATGTTTGCAGTAGGAAAATGCAGAATTAACTGAGTGATTTTTAAAAAAATCTTGAGAATCTTTTCTTAAAAGGGAGAATAAAATGGCTTTTTGATGTGTGTTTAAAGTTTATTTAGTTTATTGTGTGTGGTTTTAAAAAATGAGTATAATTCAGTTTTTTAGTGATATAGACTATCTTGAGCCAGTATAATTTCTGTTGAATAAAATCTGAAGTGATATAAAACAGATAGGAGTAGTGTCATATTATTTTTACTGCTTACTATAGAAGTTTTCCACAGTAATTATGCTATGGCACAATATTGTTTGGATCCTGAATTTATCTTTGTTTTTTTTAATTAAAGATTTCCTTTTTGTTTGTTTCCTGACTGATTGGTTTCCCTTTATTTTCCTCCTTAAAATAGTAGTCAGGACTATTATGCCTAGGCCAATCCTGTAATATGACATCATAAATCATATTTTTGCAGGTTTAAAAAATAACTCTACCCAAAGAATTTACATTATTTTTTTGGTGGGGGGAGGGGTGGGAAAAGGTGTGACTTTTACTAATGGAATGGCATAGAAACCTGATTGATATTTTGACATTCCAAAAACATAGACTTCTCTTTGGCATTATTTGATTGAGAAGTGCAGTAATCACAGATGAGTATGTATAATTATTTTTGATGGCTTAAAAAAATCCATAGCAAAATTGATTATGGTTTGGTAGCAGTGTACATAAGAGCACCACCAGTTTAGAAATGCTTTATCACAGCTGAGGTTCACACCAATGATGTTCTCTGTTGCAGTTTTCTTTTAATTCAGGCTAAATGGTTTTGACCTGGAACAAAAAAGCCTTTGCAACTGAATGAATGGTTGTGAAACTATTCAGAATGGATTGATTAGCATTTGGGTTGTTTACCTTGTTATTTTCAGAACTAAAAATTAAGCATGGGGAATTGAAACTTTACCCTTGAAACAGAATTATGTATAAATTGTTAAACTTTGGATAGCAATAACTTTGGGAATGAATTAAAAGAAATTTTTCACGTCTGTGTTTATGTTTTACAAGCATACTTTGTAGAGCTAAAACTAGTTCAACATTATGTATTAATGCTTCCCATGTTTGGTAGGCCAGTGTTACCAAAATCATAAGAATCATCGTTTTTTCTAAAACGGGTTATTTTTTCCAGTGGATCTAAAATAAAATTTGGCCTTGATCATAATTAGTGTTTTCCCCATTGTACTCAAAGTATTTGGCATTATTTAGAGGAGAAAGACAGTGATTTGATATGATTTTTTGCAGAAATAGTTGAGTGTTGAGTTAAAATGCAGTTTTATCCCTTTTAGTTTTTTATGTTTTGATTATTATTCACAATGACTATTTTAGTTCAGCTTCTGCATTTTTGTTTCTTGGGAATCTTTGTTGCCAGCTAAAAACTTAAGAAAAATGTGCCTTCAGGGACATTTAAGCATATTATAATAATACCATATGAATGCAGCTTTTATAGTTTAAAAGAGCAAATAAAAGCATATTGATTATATTTTGCCTTATACATAATGGTTTTAGAAAGCTGATATTCAGTTTGTGGAATAGGCTTATTATGTTAACCAGAGAGCAGATGGCATCATGCCACAGATGTATAATTTTACTTAAAGGAACTTTAAAGGTTTTGATGTCCCCCCCAATCCCCCTCCCCCCCTTAAATTTCCCTAATGGCTTCTTTTTATTGAAGAGTAACTTGAGGAGACCTGGTAGCAATTTTATTGCCTTCCCATGACAGATTGAAATAATAGCTTGGTCACTGATTTTATATCAGTCAGTGTGATTCTGGTTTTTATCATTGTGTCTGTGATTTTTTTATAAATTGTGTTTGTAATATGTCTTAAGAATTGTTATATGTGTCAGTTAGCAACAGAAGACCAAATTCCAACTGATCACACTTTTCATATTCCTAAAAGTCATTTTTCACTCTTCTAATTAAAGAAAATTTCTGCATTTGGGCTTTTCCCAGGAAACCCTTAAGCACATTTGGCCCCTCAGGCTACAGAGTGTGCTGTGTGCTTAAGGCATTCATCTTTGCTGCTGCTTTGGTATGTAGGTTGAATTTAAGTTATTCTCACCAAGCATTGCTATTAGTAGTGCACTTTCTGTGATTTTTTAAAATACCATAAATAGTAAGTGCTTTTTAATTTGACTATAAAACTATTTTTTTTATGTATTTAGATTTCATTGTTTTTCCCATTCTTCACTTCCAGCATTAGGAAGAGTCAAAAGCATCTTACAGCTTTCTTTCCCAAGGTGTACAACAGCCAGACCAAATTATTCTTGGATTTCCTGTCATATCCTTGGCTGATTTTTGTGTGCATGGCTCATGTTAAAATCAACAGTAATGTTTGAATTGGAAGGTCTTTGGGTTTTCATTCTTAATGGAAGACTGTTTATTTGTGTGTGGTTCACCACAGCACATGAATAATACTATCAAATATGGGCTTTATGTAGGCTTTTGACTGTAGAGTAGCAGCAGTACTTTAGTTTTATGTTTTTGGGTTTTATTTCTTCATTCTTTTGTGATGGAAATGAAATTAGAACTGAATCTTTGCAGTGAAGGGGAAAATAGATGCAACAAATAAACACTGCCCACTAATCTAATTCAGAAGTTAGCAGGGTGGTGGACTTTTGGGGGCATGTTAAAATAGAAAGATGGCATCTATTGGAATGTTTACAATTTAGCTTCTCTAAGGTGTGTGGAAGATAAGCAGAGTAGTTTTGAAAAAAAAATGAGGTTACCTTACTTTTTTCTTTTTCTCTCAAAGATGCTTTGATGACAGTTACTAAATAAATTTTCTGGGATTGTGATTTTATAACAAAACTGCAAGTCTTTCAACCTGTATATGTCCTTATTGTTTTCTTATTCTAATGTAGTAAATGAAAATACCACATTATCAAATTATGCAATTGCAATGAATGGGTACTTGAGTTAACTTTGTTATTGCTTGTTTTCTTTCTAAAAACAAGGGGGAAACCCTCAACAACTTTTAAGCAGTAAATGAACTTAGAATCAAACTACATTTAGTTTATTATCTACATTTACATTCCTTGCCCAAATCCTTTACCAGCCTTTCTTTCCCATAATACTGCAGCAGATGCCAGACACTGAAGTAGAAATCCAGCAGCTGTTTCCATTACACCATTGCCATATTATCCTCCACAATCTTCCTTCAAAAAAAAAAAAAAGCTTTCTTCCATTGATGTTTGTATAGTCTAGTTTTTGCATGTCCTGGTTATCACATCAGTGGCTAGCAATTTTTTCTTTTGTGTCTTATTAGTTGTTTTCCTTGCATTAGTTAAAGAGCCTCTGGTGTGCTTTTAATATTTTGTCAGAATAGCTTTTTTGAACTCTATAATGCTTTTTTATGCTTAGTACAGAGTAGCTTTTTTGCACTTTCTTATTCTTCCCTTCCCCCCACTGAAAATAATAGTTTCATAGCTCTGTGCTGTTATTGCTGAGATATGACTGAGAGAACCACATGGAGTACAGTGAAGCTCATTCATTTTCATCTAGTACCCGTTTATTGCCTTGAGCATTGTAAATCTGTCAGCTCTTCACGATGCTTTCACCTCTTTCTTCATTTGCTCTAGCTTCTAGTTTGACAACGTTCCCCTGAGGCTGAATTCTAATCTGCTTCCAATTAGTTGCAAAATGTGACTGAAATTTCCACATTATGACTGCTGTTTTACTTGCATGCACACATCCAGAAACAAATTAATGCTCCTGAATATTTATTTTTTGAACCCTTGGATATACTGTAAGAAGAGTTTCCAACTGTTTAGAGTGACTTCTAAGAACTATATATTTCTCAAATCCAAATACTACATTGGAGATTAAAAAAAATTGCCACTGATTTTCACCTTCAGTAAACCTATCTAAAGATTATCTAAAATATATTACATGGCCAAAATTATGCTATAAAATTCCCAGTTTTTGAAAAAAATTTCTTTTGTTTTTGCCTTGTTTTGCCACTTTATAATTCAGATTCCTCTATATTGTTTTAAAAGGAAATATGTACGTCTTTTTTTTTCTAAAGATGTAGCTTTAAAGGGTTTATAATATTATTTGGTCTATGCATATATGTAGAATGACCAATTAAAATGTAGATTTATATGCATATTACTCTGTAATTAAGATTACAGATTAGGATAAATGTTTCTTGTATTCACATGTTTATAAGAATTTGGTAGTAGTAAAATAAGCTGTTGTCTGGATTGTGATTTTCTCAGTTAGGAAACATATGATGGTCCTATAAATCCTAACAGAGCCAAGTCTATTCTTATTAAGAATGGAAAGCAATGTTCTCTCTTTTGGGGGAGGTGTCATTGACCAAGATTTCTGTCTCTTTACCTTGGTGAGGCAAAGTAGCAAGTTAAGATTCTTCCTCTCCCTCCTTTAATATTCACATAATAGCAAATGCCATAGGCTTCTCTTTCAGTCACCATGGCATTGTGTCACTGACCTAAATATTTGTATAAATTTCTGGCACTTAATATGCTCAAGGAGAATTTTAGTTAAGTTTATAGATGGATATTTTTAGCTGAGTCTAGCAGTGTCTTGATGGATCTTAACTGCATTCATAGATTTTAAAGAGGTTTTAAAAATTTCATTGATAGTAAATTGCTGAAGTTGATCACCTTATTAAATATGTCATTTCTAAATGAGATCTGCCTTGGTAAAGTAGTGTTTAGCATTGCATGGTATTGGTTTTAAGAATAATATTACCGTGTTTCCCCGATAATAAGACACTGTCTTAATTTTTTTTGGACAGAAAAACACCAGAGGGCTTATTTTCAGGGGAGGGCTTATTTTGATGAACATTGACAGCAATTTTAACAAACAGGTAAATGTGAACAAAAAAATGTACCTTTATTCAATAAGCAAATCACTGCGGAAGAACAGGATGACGCGCTCACTACTGCAGCACTGATTGGATGCAGCTCGGAGCCCGGCATGCATTTCACTGGGGGGGGGGGGAACCGTAATGTAGCGTGTAATGCAGGGGATCACCTTCACTACAGTAGCAATCTCAATAGGGCTTATTTTGGGGGGAGGGCTTATTATCGGGGAAACACGGTATGTCTTTCAAATTTTTTTGTTTGGAAAACAAGCAAAAAATACATTATATTATATATTATATTATGCATAATATGTTATGATATATTATATTATATATAATAATGTTATATATATTATAGATAATAGTGTTACAATTTTTGTTGAACTCTAAATTCAGTATTTCTAGACTGAAATTGCCAAACTGTTCAAAATTACCAATGAATAATATCCTTATGAGTGGTCTTGATAATGTCTCTTTTCTCCTTACACTTACTACATTTTGATGGAGATAATATCAAGATTTTAAATATCAATTTCTAAACTTAAATTTTTTTCCCTTGTGGAATGTTAATAATGTCTCTACTCTAGTTTTAATAGGAATTTTCAAATAACATGGCCTACTAATTATCCTGTAATGAAATTAGTTTGCCATAGACTCCTTCCCCCACCCCCCTCACATCGTGAGGAAAGCAAGTTAGCATTTGTCTTTCTTGTTGTGTTTGCAACTTAAAACAACTGCTTTAAGGGTACCTATGAAGCCAAAATGGTGGCATTATTTTGAGGAGAGCACTGGGCGTTAACACAAGAAGGTAGATACATATTATGTTTTCAAAAAGCTGAAGTTCATGAGAAGCAATAAATGCTTTTGTTGATAGTTTATACTTTTTATATCTTCCAGATGAGCTTAGTGCCTTTTAACAATGTGAGCTCTAAATTACAGAATTTGAGAAGCCTCAGTGTTGGACAGCAGCCAAATGGCCACAAAAGGAAATAGAAATGAATGGTTTAATTGTAGAGCAAATCATTTGTTTACAGATTAAGATTTATTTGGTAGCCAAATCCTATGGAAGAGGAGGTGAAAGAATGAACACTAATGTACAGAAGAGAGATGTCTGTCTTTACATTATTGGCCATGTTAAGCTTTTTTTTTTTAAACTCCCTTCTTGCACAAAGAAGGAAGAGGGAAAAAATGAATTGTTAAAGGTGAGAATGGTTGAGCTAAGTGCACTTCTTTTAAAACAGTGGGCAGGGGGAGAGAGGTCAGTGTAAGTGTACATATGTCTGCTGCCTTGTAAGAAGACTGACAAGTAAAGGTTCTTTTAGCCAAGGGGCACCAATTGTGGCAATATGAGCCTGCCTCTTTTGTTTATGTGAATTGAAAAAAATGAAAGCGGAAATAGTTGTAGAGAAAGCTTTTGTTAATCTGAGCAAACAATATACTCACTGGAATTTGACAGTCAAAAATGCAATTTGGCCTGTTTATAGAAATTTATTCCCCCCCTCAGTCTAGAGTGAGGTTTTTCTTTCAATACATTAATTAGTGGCTATGCTAATGTATAAAGAGAGCCCTTGGTTATTGTTGCACAGTGGCACAACATTTTTTGAAGTGCTTGTTGCTTGGCAGCGTGAATTTCAGTACATCATTTTCAAGATTGGCATGATTTAAGAGTGGAATTCAGGCAAGTTCTTCATTGTAAATTGAAGTCCTTCTTTCTAGTAATGAAGAAATAGACTTAATTTATACACTGGTATGTGTATCTTCTAAATGTTTCTTAATTTTACCCCTCCCCTTCTTTCCACCTCTTCCATTCCCCAAGCAGTTATTTTTCTGGTAGCCTTCAGTTTGAATTGCTGTTCTTATATAAATCATCACTTTTGGTAATCTGAGATACTCTGCTTTTCACAGAATTACTATAAGCTTATTTGGTACATGATATTATTCAGTTTTCTATCTAGATATTGAAAAAAGGCCAATTTCTTCTATAATATAAATGTGGCCAACTGGCTATATAATTGGTAAATTAAGCTTTCATATAGAGGTTAAATGACTAGAAACAGTGCTCCAAGTAGATATTTGTTCCTTTATTTTTACCTTAGAGATTTTTGCTTATTCCTTTGTTTGGGTTTTGACATTATTATGGTAATTTATAAGTTGCTTGCTATTGTTGCTCAAATTACTGCGCAGAGCTTGATCTTCAGAATTTTCTATTGCAGAGGAAGGGAAGAGAGAGAGCCTGGAGACGATTGGATTGATCTGGACACTTTTTAGCTTTTATTACTCTTTCTGTATAAGGTGAAAGAGGGGGCCATTTCCAGTCATCCTGATCTATATCTTGCCACTGGAGCCAGATGGCTACAGAGGAGAAAGTGAGGCTGGTGACCTTGCACAGCTCTTCCTCACTTAAATCCAATTCACTTGCAAGTCATGGCATCATCTTCCTGATGTCATAGTCCTGTTCCACAATGAAAGCTAAACATGAGAGAGGGAGGTGGTCAAGTGGTCAGAGAGAATTGTTTTGTGTGAAGACTAGAAATGTGTAAGAATTTCTGCTTTTAATATAACCTAAATCTTTATGGAGGCTGGTTGACAAAACAAACAAACATGAATGTGTGTATGTATGTATGTGTACATATACACACATATACTGTTCTTTCCTCCTCCCTCCTCCCCCTTTTTGCCTCCCCTCAGAGCACAAAAGAAAGAGCACAGAATTTGGAGTCAAAAGATGCAAGTTCAAAATCTGGTGCTGTTCTGTTGGATTTGTCTCCTTGTCATCTTGGGGCAGCACTTAACCATTCTTGACCTCAGTTTCTTTATCTGTAAAATGAGGAAGTTGGACTAGTTGACTTGGAAGGAACTTTATCACTCTAGATCTATATGTGTAAGCCACTAATATTAGGAAAAATATTGTTTTGTGTATTTTTTTGTTGTATATAACAAATACTTTAGAAGAGCCAAGGAATATACTTCAATAAAATATAGAATATTTTAGGAGTTATTGAAATTTCACTATATGTTTACTTTATGAAGTAAAGGCCTGGAATGGTAAAATAACTGAGGAAACAAGAAATTTTTGACAGACCCAGTTGATTAAAATAAAAATGCCTAGTGATAATATGTAAGGCAGTTTAAAATAATCTTTAGTACTTCATATACGTCATAACTACAAAGATATACAATACTTCATTGCAATGTTTCATAAGGTGTGAACATTCTAAGGATTTACCAGGCCTCTTAAGTTTTCAGTGCTGTTGAATTAAAAACAAAGCAAACCCTACTAAACAGCAACTTTAAGCTTGCATGACTCAGTAATTTGAAGAACATTAAAAAAAATTATAACACAAGAAATTTTGTGTAATCTGTGTCCAGAGTGATTAAGAATGAGGAATGCTTTGAGAGGCATCAGTATATGTGAACTGAGTCCCTTCTCCCTAAGAGAGGCTTTAAAATAAATTCTAATTAATGCAGTTTTGCTATTGCCTCTGTAAGGCAAAAGAAAATTCTTATAAGGCCTGTTCATAGAGATTTTTGTCAGTCAGCTTTTACTTTTTTAGTTCTTAGCATACATTAAAAGCTGAAACTCTTTGAATAAGTAACATGTAAAATCACCAGCACAGATAATATGAAATAAAAGTCATTTTTTTTTTCTTTGAAGAAACTTTTTTTTTTTAATTTCCCAGGGGGCAAGAACGGTTGCTAACTGCAGAGATAGGTGGTATTTAATACTTCTAGCAGATAATCTTGTCCAATTTGATATTAAAATGAGACAGGAATATCCTCAATTGTTTATCAGTTAGGCAATGACCTTAATTAAAACATTTGTCCCAGTTAGATTTAAGTTGGTTGAGTATGTAGTCTTCAGTTTAGTTGTCTTTTTTCTCTCTCTTAATGAAATCTGAGGACATTAAAGAAGTTTAATGCATGGAGAGTGTAGTTAAAACTCAGTAAATTTTTTTTTCTTGAAATGCACACACAATGCCGTTCAAGAACAAATAATAGTTACCTTTTTAGAAGTCATCTTTCACCTTTTTGAGTGTATTCCTAAGATACTACCTTATGTTTCTGAAAAATAAATGATAATTAACACATAAATTTAACTCCTCTTCTGGTAGCTTCGCATTTCATTAACATGGCTTCCTGGCTGCCTGGGACATAAAAGGTACCACCCTCCCCTGTTACACAAAGCTAAGTGTTCCTGTATCATGTTTGCTTTTAATGATAAGACTATGTAACTGTTGATTGTTCATGCCAACACGGAACCTGAGTTATTAACAGGGTGCCAAGCATCAATCTCCTCTTGAAACCCTCCTTGAAAAGAAATTATTTACAAATAATCTTACCAACTATTTACAAAAGTTAGTTTCCCAACTGAGCATAATCATTTTATATTGTTTAACATTCCTTTTCCTATATGGGAATAAAACTACCTGTTACATATCTGATTCATGTTTATACTTTAGATACCTTTTTATTTGTTCCCCCCTTGCTAGGGAGAAGCCCTTAAACTAGAGTCAAAAATACAATCGTTCCTCAGAAATCCAAGGTGTGAGCAGAAGAGAAAGACAAGCCTAGATCAAGGAATCTAAGACAAGCAGCAAGGCAGATAAAGGTCAAGAAATGGGCCTCACCTAGTTGTATCTGACTAGATGTATAGGTACATTGATTGGTTTAGTGAACATGTTCATTTAAACACAGCTTACACACACTGCCCCAAGTGACTTACAGGGACTTTATGTACAATTTTCTTTAATTTAAAAAAAAAATTAATCTAAACATCTGGACAAAAATATCTTTATGTTCACTACGTTAGTCACAGATTTTGTAAATAAACTAAATACTTGGATTTACAACTGCATCTACCACAGGGAATCACTCTCCTGCAATAATACCATTTGTGCATGTACATTCAAACTCAAACAATATAAAAGTAAAAATATTAGATTCTAAGGAATAGGAATGTGATCCCTTATTTCACTGGTATAGGGAAGTCCAAGTGAGGAAACTCCCTCTACTTGATATCTCCCCAATTAGAATTTAAACTCAATACAAGTAGGAATTGTTTCATTCTTTGTGTCCCCAGAACCTAGCACATAGTTCCTGGCACATAACACATCACTATTTATTGATTGCTAACAAAGTAGGTCAGCACCTTCTCTACCTAGACAGCAGCTTAGAGCACTAAAAGGTGACTTGGCCAAGGCTACACAGCCAGTATGTATCAGAATTAAGACTGGAAGCCTCCAGTTTGGAAACTGAAGACTATATGCCACAATGTCTCTCCAGATTCTAAATTGGTTTAGAATCAACAGTTAAATAAGATACAATGGAGCCAAAATTAAATGACAAAAGTGGGGGGGGGGAGGAAGGAGGGGGAATACCCACAGCTTGAGCCTTGCTTTACCCCCAGGTGAATCAAATTCTAGTTTAGTTGTCTAAAAAACCCCAAAAGAAAACTATTCTAGCTCAAGTTGGAAGGGAGAGGGAGAATCCTGAGGGCATTGGTCCTGTCATGTACATTGGTCTTAGCCTGAGTTTGTTCACCTTATGTGCTGGGATGAAATGGAACACTCACACATTATTGAACAGTTAACAAAAGGAAGTTTACTTAGCCTAAATGTAGTGAGAATATATATAAGTATGTAAATGCATTCACACATACAGAGTAGCATTTAACTTCAGTAACCATGGTTCCTTTTTTTTTTCCATTGTTTGTTTGCAGTGATCACATGCATGATGTTAGGATAGTCTGAAGGCCTAGATCCTACATGGATGGGACTTTTTATGTCAGGTTCATAGGAACATGAGTCTAGAGAAGCACAGTGTTAGCCTTGTTCCACCTTGGACAAATCAGGTGCCAGTATTTTTGTCTTTTAGGGAAAATCTAGGTCAACCCATGTTGGGACAAGGGGGAAGGAAAGGGGAGAACCCTAGTTTGTTTAATCACAGCTGCTTATTAATCTTTTCCATTTCCGTTCCAGTGGCCTTTTTGACCATTCTAACTCTTCAGTTGTTTCCACTGAAGCTGCTCTAATAGTTGTTATTTGGGTATACAGGAAAGGGGAAGATACTAGTTGAGTCTCAAGGGCTCACAGTATTCCTTATCAAAGGAAATAAGAAGCAATCAGGTGACCCTCTTGAAGACAGGTTTGCCTAGGAGGCCATTAGTTTGTGGCTTGTGGTTATGTGGGGGAAAGGGCCCTCTGGACTTCAGATTCTTGTACTTCAAGGCAAGTAGTAACAAGAGACTATAGGGGTAGGAATTACCCCTTTCTGAAGGTCTTGCTCAGCAGCCAATTATAAGACTGATAGGAGTGGTCAGATGACTTATGAATCTTCTCTGAAGTTGTGGGGGAGGGGAGTTGAGAGAAGGAAGGGAGGGACCATTCCTTTATGTGTCCCTAAGGGATGCTACATATACTAAGACTTAAATAAGTATTTAATACTTTTATAAACTGTAATGCCATGCACAGAAGCTTTCCAGAAGAACTACTACTGTGAACAGCTTTTTAAAGGTTCTGATTATTCAGTATAGTGATCACTCTATTCCATAACAAATCAAAATATCCATGGAAAATCAAGGTACAGCATAATTCAAAATACAGCATTTACCATATTTCAGCTTATCACAGAAAATCACAATATAATATTCACAACATAGTCTCAAAGTAAAATAGTCACTCTTAAGTTAATTCAATCAGTAGTATCAAAGTACACAGTCAAAGTCTTCCACTTTTGGGGCAAAGTCTTGATTAACTCAATCTGTCACTAATCAGTAACAATAGTCAAAGTACTGAAAGTACAATCAGTCACTTATTCAGTAAAGTTTTACTAAGTATCATGCACAAAAGCCTCCACCCCTTAGGTTACTAGTAAACTAATTCCATAATTACTCAGTACCCAAGGAGTGGTCTTTTCTTCATCTTGACTTGGGGCCTGTTCTCAGATTCCCTGGATCCCCTTCCATGGTCCCAGATTCTACCTGGATTCAATGGTAGACAGCTCCCAGTTCCTTGAGCTCTCTGGGCAGTTCCTGCTCCACACTGGTGTTCACAGGGTCTGGTCCATGTCAGCTCCTTCACCATTTCTGCTCCAAGGAATTCAAGGCTCACCAAAAATACAAAGTCTCGGCATCCTGGTCATGCTTCAGTCACCTGGGCTCCTGGCTCCTGGGCTCCTGGGCTCCTGGCCTACTGGCTCTGGGCTCCTGGGCTCATGTTCAGAAGAAGCTCCACCACCAGTTTTCAGGACTCAGGTCTCCATTCTTCTGTAGCTGCTCTGCCACCAGATCTCAGTCTCAAGGAAATTCTGACTGTGCCTCTCTGGGGCTTTTCTCATATACACAGTCTTACCTACTTCACTTCCTTCAGTCAACTTCCTGTTACGTCAGTAGCAAGGGGCAGGAGTTCATACCTCCTGTTTCCCCAACAGAGGCTTGATCAGTTACTAAGTGTTAAGTACCTGCTACTTTTGCCAACACAAAAGGGATCTTCAAGTTCAAAATTACATTACCATTATATAAATACATGTCAATAATACCAGAATATTGATGCCTTATATATTAACATATCATAATCAAATTATGATATATTTACTTATTTTTTTACTATAGTAAAAACACTTATCTATCATCGACTGCAACTGATAAAACAATAGCAGCTAATATAGTTTTGAATATTTCTTCTTTCATCATTTTTGTAAATATGGAACCTGGATGCATATTAATAGGTTCTTCATGATCTATATTTCTTTTTGAAATGCTTGTCTAGTCTAAAATGGCTGCATTTTGGACTGTATGACTGCTTTGTGAAACTGTGGCTATGAATTTAAAAAGATAGACCCACCCATGCAGAAATCCTTCTTGAGTAGTAGTTAGCCTGGAATAGTATAAGCTTCTTTTGCTTCACACTTTTGTTCCTATTTGATGGTGATATCATTTGAAGTTCAGTATTAGAAAAAAGTGATTTTAAAGTTACTTAAGTGTGGTTTTTTTGTTTGTTTACCATTCACATGAAAATTTTAGTTGAAAAGAAACAAAAATCAGGACACTATTGTACTGTAGTGATTAAGGTGATTCTTTGGCCAATAATAGGTGGAAATTTGTATTAAACTGTTAGTTTCCAATCTGACCAAGGATGTTTGTATTTAGTTTCTGTTATTTTTGTTTGGTAATAGAAGGGGTGTTAAGAGTGAAGATGATATAATAGGGAGAAGTGTGAAGTGAATGAGGAAAGGTCAGAATCACTGAGATGGCAATGTTGACATTTGTTCAGTGTCCTTACAGAGAGAACATTATATCACTATGATCCTCAAAGGAAACAAAATTGATATTATTGTCTTTGAGAGACAGCATGGTTAAAGGTTAAAGGTGTGACATAGTAGTCAGACATAAGAATAGTATGATAAGATAATTAACTAAAGCTCTAGGTATTAAGTGATAAGAAGTTTTAGTGACCCTTAATTTTTGCATTTGTAGGAGAAAGATTCCCCAAAAGCAAGTTCTTTAAGATTCTTAAGAATTAAATCTTTTAATGTTAGATTTAGAGTTGGATGGCATGTGGGAGGGGAGATATTTTCAGAGTACCATGGGGTGTTTTCTGGCATCCTTTTCCTCATATCACATATCTACTTTGGTCATTTGAAAGATTGGCTTTATCACTAATAAAATCTCCCGGTCCATATTTTGTATAGGGAACATTTGCAAACCCTTGAAAACATCATAACTGATTTGATAGGACAAGATCCAAATCTTAACAAGATTACAACATGCATCAGTATGCCTTGGCCTGAGTTAAGACAAAGTTTAATGGAGACACTGACCACTCTTAAGATCCAGTTTGTACTGTCTATGCACAGATTTGACTTGACCATAATAAATTACTTTAAAAAATTTTTCATTGATAATCTTTGTTTACATTACCATAAAAGTAATGGATACCTCAGTATCCTTTTCCCCTGCCGCTCCCAGAGAGTCATCCCATTTAACAAATAATTTTTAAAGACAAAAAAATAAGTCGGTATAACTCAGCAGTGCATTGAAAATGTCTCAGAACATGAACCATGTGCAACACTTGTGAGCATAGCACCACTGCAGCGGGGTGAAGTAGAAGTATGTTCTTACATCTCTTCCTTCGAGTTATGCTTGTTCTTTGTAATTTTGTAATACTTGTTTTTGATTTTTTTTGTTCTTTCTCTTTACAATGTTGTAGACATTGTGTATATTGTTTTCCTGGCTCTGCTTTTTTCATTGTGCATCAGTTCATATGAACATTGGGTTATGTGCTGAGTGTTACAGATATAAAGAGAAAAGTAAGATGGTCTCTGTGCTCAAGAAGCTCATATTCTAATGGGGGAGATAGCACATGCAGAATGTTTCAGTGGTAGGTGAGATAGAAAGGTACCATGATGCTTAGGATGCAATGGCAGGGCAGATGGTGATGTATCTTTAATGGCATTTTCACCAATAAAATCATATCACTTTCTGATGTTGAATCATTTGAAAGTTCCAAGGATTTTGGTGACAATATTATTTTCTGAATCGTTAACAGATGTAGCTCTAGCATCTTCATGAGGTGCCAGGCTGCCAGACTTTATCTCAAGAAGGGTTGCTTCCCAGGATGATAGCTACAGACACTGGGCTGGAAGGAAACATTGCTATTCCAAAGGCTTTTGTTCAGGATCCTTGCCGTCTCCTTCAAAATCTGAGGAATTTTTTTCAGGGTGGTGGAGGTTTACCTTACTGGGCACTTGCTACCCCCTGTCTCTCCTTCAAGGTGCCTTGCTGCTTCAGCTAGACTGGCTTGCCTGCCCTATACAAATGGCAAATACTCAGTAGCTGGTGGGGGTGGCTGGTCCCTTCTTCACAGAAGCTGCCCCTTGGATGATGACTGAGAGCTGGACTGGAAGAAGAACAAACTCTTTTGTTTCTTTAGTGAGACTTGCTGCCTTGGATTTAAGTTTTTCTGTTCTGTGAGTTACTTCTACTGTGCAAGCTATATATTGTGCTTTCACAATTCTTATTTCTCTTTTAAACCATTAAAGAATATCCTTTTATGAATCCATGCTCTCTTGAGAATCCATCTCATCATAAATTGGCTCATTTTACTTTGTTTTGCAATATTTCTAGATGTATGGACTTAATTAGCTGATCAGGAGGCCATCTTCCTTTCTTTTATTTATATCTTCCCTGTTGGTTTATCTGTGTATGGTCAAGGCCTTAATAGAATTTCCTTCCTACTATGACCTTTGTTAATTTCAGTATTTTTTTTCCTTATTATCCCCCCAAAACTCCTTTTCCTTCATTTTGTGGTTTCTTTGGCAGTTGAACCTCAAAGCTGTCTCAGCCTCTTCCCACTCTGGGCAAATTACATTTTACCAGTTTTACTTTCTGCCACAGTTGGCTTCAGAGGGTAATAGAATAGATTTCGAATGGCTACTTGGCTTTTTGCTTCAGACAGGCCTGATTGTTCCCACATATTCTGGTGGTCTGCCTCAGTTTCCTCTATTCCACAGTTCTGTAGTGGAGTATATGTGGCTTGTATTTCCAAATGCCCAACAGATATTAATCTTCAGGGCTAAAAAATGAGAAAATAGCTCTCATGAGTTCTTCAAATTCTGAGTTATTTTATGTTTTTCATACTTTTATTTACATGTATTAAAATAATTATGTTTCCATAGCAATAAAATAGTGAATCATTTTTCCCTGATAGAGCTGTATTAAAAGTTTTAGTTTTTATGTAAGAAAAGGTACACTAATAAATGCATGGTTTATTATTATTATGAAACAATACACTGTGACAGTGATTTAAAACAGATCTGGCAACTAGCTGACTTATTTCCTTTATCTTTCTCTTGTGTCAAAACTACCAATTTAAGAACTTATTTTGCTTCCAAAACTTAGTTCTTGAACACTATACTCATAGGATTTGTAAAAAGTATCATTTTATTAATATTTATTTAATTTGCAAGAACATCTCACCATTAGCATCAGAGAGGGCCTTGGATATACATTTATACTCTGGCAACAGTTACAAGAAGACAGAATTATTAGATTGGACTTCTTCTTTCCTATGTGTTCCTGTTCCAGTACCCAGAAATGTCAACCTTTGACTCTGTCAGCATTCCCTCTTCTTGCTTTCAGCTTGACATCAATGGAGTCTTTCAAACCAATAACATCTCTATGGTGATTGTTAACCTTTAATTCTCACAGGAGGATCATGATACTTTTTTCTTGACTTTTTGACTGCATTTCTTGAGATTCAGAAAAACATAAGCTTTCCAAGAAATGCCAGGAAGAAATTCACTCATGCAAACACTAGTTGCAGTACGTGGTGCTGCAGACCTAGTATGAGGAAACTTCTTGCCTTTTGAATTTCTGAGGCATTGGGAGGAGGTGCACTAGTAAGATTGAGCTTTATTTCAAACCCTTGAGTTGGTCTGTGTAGGCTGTTAAGAGTGGTGTCTGTTAGGTGAAGAGTTATTGAATAAGCATCTTGGGCATTAGGATTAGTCTTCTCTGCTATTCTTCAGGTTTTTACTTTGTTAGGGTTCTTGATGTTCTAGACCATGGAGATGGTTGATAAGCTTTTTTTTCCCTTATGTATAATTACTATTTTTGATAGCTTTAAAGACCAAGAATCAGAGAACCTTCCATCTTGTTGGTCAAGTGATCTGGAATTGGACACAATAAATAACTTTGTTGCGTCTTTTCCCTATTTACCATTACCTTTATACAAAGTATTTGTGGAAGTCTGGTGTGTTTTGTTGGAATGTATCCATAGCTGTGGTAATCACAATATAGGGAGGAAGAAATGTATCTATATTTCTTTTTACAGGCGGAATGAAGGGAAGAGGCTGGCAGCAGGGTCAAAATGGGACCAGTGTAGTGTAGCAGGTGAAAGATGAAATGATTGAGGAAACAGAGGTTTGAACTTCTGAGCAAATTAATTTATTTAAAAATGCTGGTAATTGTCTTACAGATTGAAAACCGACCTCAGCTTAGGTCTGTACCCTGAGTACAGGGAGACAGATTTTGTACATTAAAAACAATTACTCAAATAACACCAATTAATTAAATGAAAGTAATTAACCAGCATACAACATTAGGTAATCGGATTTCTAGTTGATGGAAAGATTAGGAACTTTCAAGTTGGGAGGGGGAAAGCAAACATACAATTCTCAGAAATCAGAAGGAAAAAAAGTGTCCCATTCACCAAATATCTGTAAATAATCAGAGGAACATGGAAACAGTAATTGATCAGTATGGGACCAGTTTTCAGATAAGACCTATGGGTTACTTGAGATGTATAATTGTGAGAAAACTCCTTTTATTAATCTTCTGATCTAACTGGCTTTCTGGTCAGTGTAATCTAGGTCCCTAGTTAAGGGTCTCTGTCTCTAAGCAGCCAAGGGAGGTGGTCCTTTTCCCCAGCCTCACAGGGATAGGTTCAAACAATGCAATAAAGTTTTCTCACAGTTCCCGCAATTGAATAAAGTTTTCTTACAAGAAAGAAATTGGACTACACCCATAATTGAATAGAAAACTGAGCTAGATCCAGAATTGAGTCACAAGATGTAGTCAGTGTGGTTCACTCAATTCCACTGTCACTTTCTGTTGAAATCTCCTCAATTCCCTCAGTAGGTATGGAACTGAGGCTGAAATTGTCAATGGAAGCTCAGAATTAAGTATTGAAAAAGGAGTAAGTATAAGACCTTCCTTCCTTCCTTCCTTCCTTCCTTCCTTCCTTCCTTCCTTCCT